>NC_059336.1:92882043-93185074 GCF_018350155.1 Leopardus geoffroyi | reverse complement strand
TCATTGACTTCAGCATCTACTTAATTTTCTCCCTTAAAAATCATATGATTATAGAAGGGCCATATCAAATCTTTATTTTGGTATTGAATTATATGAATTGGTATTTTTGTTTTTTTTTTCCTTTTTTTTCCAGAGCAGGTCAAGATTAGATGATGAATTTCCATGTAGTTAGATAAAATTTTAGAAAGGACTTAAGGTTTAAGCCACATTATGGAAGTGTGTGTGTGTGTGTGTGTGTGTGTGTGCATGTATGTATGTGTGTGTTTTAAGAACCACATAGGTAATTATGCAGAGCTGATATAATTGAAATATAAGTTTTACAAACCATAGTGAAATAAGAGGATATTTATTTATTCTCTAACAAAGTATTTAAGTTGAGAAAAAACTTTTGTCTTCAAACTAGAGTTTTAAGGTGAGGTTCAAAGTGGATAATTGAAGCTCTACAAACTGATCTGAAATCCAGTAATGTCATCAAAATAAAATCACATTTACATAATTGGCTTGATACCATGTTGATGTAACTGAATGGCAATTAATAATAGCATTTTTCACTGATTGAAACAATCACAGTCCAGAAGAGGCTGAAACACAAATGAATAAGCAGGCCAATTGTACATCATTAGGAAGATTTAAGTGACATCTAATTAACACTGAGGAATTATATACTTTTGTAGGATAGAATACACTTTTGAGAAATCAATTGGAGAAATTCATATTAATGACAGGGATATGTGGGCAGTGAAATGGATTGAAGTCAGACAACTTTTAAAATAAACATCAGAAGTTTCAATAGTTTGGGTGTCCAAGGTGGAGATTTGGGGTATAGGCGGAATTTATGGGATGATAAAAATATATTGTGCCTACAAGTTATTTGTGGAATAGTAGAAAAAAAATGGAATCCAGTGGCCCCTACGTGGATTGCTTCGTATTCATTTAGAATGGCCAGGATAAGAATAAAAATTTACTCATGTTTCTACTGACAACTCAGTAATTGTGAGACTCTCTTCCAATTTTTAGTCTATCTTCATTTTCTACCAAGGCTGGAATTCTTAACAGGCTGTGTCTTTGGAATTTTTTTTAAAGTTTGTGTCTAGCATATGCCTTAGCTTACAACCAAACTTGTCTTCCCTTCCTAAGTGCTGCATCTTTCCTGTTCACTCTTCTTGGTGACTGTGGTGATGGCCCACCATAGGGCTTTCCAAATAAGCTTCATACTTGTCGCCATTTACTTAACCAATGCATAATACATACAGTCTTTGGTATATGCCATACACTGTGCTAAACCCTTTACAATTATTAACCCATTGAATTGTCAAAACAACCTTATAACGGAGACAGAAAATATAGTTGCCTGCAGTTTGAGCAAATGGAGGACTTGAAACTTGCCCATTTCCCATAGCTAATAAGCAGAATTCAATCCCAATTTTTCTGACTGCAGAGATTATGCTTTCAATCTAAATACTCTTGGTTTCTTCTACATCAGCACTCTCTCCTTAGATGCCCTAAATTCAGTAATTCCTTGTGAACTCCAGATTTCACTTATAAAATTCTTGGTAGTCTTCAGGAAATGGGACAGTTTCAATAAATACAAAAATGATACGCAGAGGATATTTTCTTAAAGGGCCAGACATTCAGAGTTTGTCAAATTCCTGCCTTTTATTCTAATTTGTTAATGTTGAGCACTGCTTTATAGTTGCATTTGAATTCAACTCAATTTTTGCCAAACAAACAAACAAAAAAATCCAAAAACCAAACCAAAACAAAAAACACCTCAGTACCCTCAAGTAATTTGGGGATAATCTGTGGCAATATTTGCAAACCTCTACTTGACAATAAAAAGCAAACTATAGCACAAGCTTAAGTTTATACTGAAAATTGAAATCATGAATTATGAGAGAGACTTAAATATTTCAAATATCACATTCTTACTTTAAGAGTCTATTTTAGGTGAAATGACAGACAAAACACAAGCATATGTATACACATATAACATATATATATATATGTATATATATATATATGTATATATATGTATATATATATATATACATATATATATAGTCATGATTATTATTCCCAACACTGTAATGCTTAATGTTATTAAAAATTAATTAATCATCACCTTCTGGTACAGGTATCGACATACTGGTTGATCAGACTTGTCTGATCTTTCCTGTAGTAGCTGCTAAGCTCTTATATTGAGAGCAGCTTTTGCTGCCATATCAGACAGTAGTCTTGTGACAGATGTTCCATGTTTGATTGAAGGAGCACAGAAAAATAACAGTTTCTCCATGCTCGTGAGACCACAGTTGAAAATGAGCAGTTGTCCCCCTTCCAAACAATAGCTATCAAACTCATAGAACCTTGACATAATTTGCAGCCTGCCCTGCACTAGAATGAAGCAACATAGTCCTTGAGGCTGTCAAAGCTCCATGTTACTAAAACACAAGAAGGAGCCATATTCCTTTTCTGAAAATTCAGCTTTTAGGACCAATGATTATGCAAACACCAATAAAACCTGCCTCAATGATTTTGCGCATTTTCTGTTTTAAAATATTTTGTTGTTGTCTTTGTTACATAGGTAACATTTTCTTATGGATAAACTTTGACAGTAGTTAATAATGACAAAATAGAAGCCATCAATAATCCTAATTGAGATCACCATTGCTAACATTATGGTGTTTATCCTTCCCTACTTTCACAAATGCATGTATGCACACACACACACACACACACACACACACACACACACGAACATTTTTAGATACACAAAAATATGAGCTTTGTATATGTAGTTTTATAATTTCCTCTTTCACCTAATATTATCTCACAAAATGTTTTCATGTCATTAAATAGACCTCTTTTTCTTTTTTTCTTTTTCTTTCTTTTTTTTTTTTTTTAACCAGGAGCAAGAAAACTTTTCCTTTAAATGTCAAGATAATAAATATTTTAGACATTCCTGGACAAATGGTCTCAGTCACATCTATTCAACTCAGCCATTGTAGCTCAACAGTAGCCATAGGCAGTAGTTAAATAAATGGGTGTGGCTATGTTCCAATGAAACTTTATTTACAAAGGCTGGAAGTGTACCAGAATTGACCTGTGAGTGAGTCATAATTGCCCATCCCTGGCCTACACTATTATTTTAATATTGGCAGAAGCTTCCATAATATGAATGTGGTTGGGTTTACTTAAGCCTTTTGCTCCCATGGGGTACTCTGTGTGTTTTCAGCCTTTTGTTATTGAAAAAAATCGTGCACTGCCAGATTCCACTGTAGGCTTTCCTCTCAGTGCAGTGGTTAATATCCCTGCGGGTGGGGATAGGGGAGAGGGACTAGCTTTCCCATTAATTACTAACTCTCCCAGTCTGACCTGACTTCCTGGCTTTCTCCTTCCCAGACAGAGGGCTTCTGTTGTCTGGATTTCCTACCCTATGTTGTCTCAAATGTGTCCTATTTTATCAGATAAGTTAAATGGCAGCCTTTAATGAGTATGTTGTTTTATTATGGTCGTATCTGCCCCTCAATTTATAGAAGTTCTGCAAAATTTTCGGTATTAAGATGGTTCTTTTACATTTCTTGGAAGATCAATGGAGTTTATTTCTCATGTTTTCACATTTCCTAAGTCCTAAGAAAGAAAAGGAGAGAGTCAGATGTTTGTCATTCTGCCCTTCCTACAAGACCTGTTTATTTGATTTTTCAGGACATGTTGCTATTCTAATGTCATTTTAAAAGTGCATTGTTTGAACTGTACTCCAGCTTTGTCTTTCTGTGTTGCAAAGGGTGCGCAAAGAATCATCATTAAGCAGTTTTATTTCTGCCCTGTCATTTCTAACTTGTATTAATCTTTTTTTTCTTGAATTTGTTAGTGAATAGAAATGTTTGGGCTTTGTTTCCCTTCCTTTTATGTATCTTTTTGTTTGTTTTCATAATCAATGTTATCTATGCCAGGAGATTATGAATTAGAAATTATATTCTTTTGTATTTTTTAGTTTATGTTAGTAGGTTTAGGGTTTCCTTGACTCAAAATTTGTACATCCTATAGAGATTTAGGATGTGCTTAACCAATACCCCAAATACCCAAATACAGATAATTTGATAGAAACTGCTAGAAAAGAAAGCAGTTTGACTCAAGAGAATGGGTTTGTCTTGTTTCAAAGGCTCTCAATGTACATGCACTGCTATGATTAGATAGATGCAGGAAGGGGGGATGATGGAAGAAAGGTGGGAAAATGTAATGGCATTGATTTCCTCTCACATAGTGTAGATTAAGAGGCAGTGTCCCAGGTGACAGAACAAAAGGGATTTATGTATATTATTTAAAATGATAAAGAGGTGGGTGGAGGGATGGGTAAAATAGATAAAGGGGATTAAGAGTTACAAACTTCCAGGTACAAAATAAGTCTCAGAGATGAAAAGTACATCTTAGGGAATGTAGTCAATATTATTTAATAATGTTATATTGTGACAGATGGTGACTACACTTAACCACGGCGAGCACTGAGTAATGTATAAGATTGTTGAATCAATATGTTGAGCAACTCAAAGCTAATATAACACTGTTAATTATACTTCAATTAAAGAATATGTTATAGGAAAGAAAAATTAAATTTGTTTCCACATGACAAAAATAAAGAGAGATATAAACAAAGTAATAGCTATCTACAAAACTCACAGGAAGAAAGTGATTAGCCAGAAAATGTGACTAAATCCCTCAAATTAAAAGGGGCTAGTAAGTTCATATTCTCTGAGGTTAAAAATCAAGAAGTTGAGGTATCAGCCTATTATTGAGAATTATAGCAGTAACCAGTATAATAATCAAAATAGAGTTGAAATGGTCCTCTTAGGTCCAGAACTAAAAATGAGAAAGGGACATATTAGTGTCTTTCAATTTCCATTTATTATTCTTTACCATTTGGATCTTTTTTTTAATTTAAATTTGAGTTAGTTAACATACAGTACCGTATTGATTTCAGGAGTAAAATTCAGTGATTCATCACTTACAACACCCAGAGCTCATCACAAGTGTTCTCCTTACTACCCATCACCCATCTCCTACTCACCTCCCTCCATCAAACCTCAGTTTGTTCTGTATTGTTAAGAGTCTTTTGTGGTTTGTTTCCCTCCCTTCTTATCCCCCGCTCCAGTAGGTTCATCTGTTTTGTTTCTTAAATTCCACATATGAGTGAAATCATATGGTATTTGTCTTTTTCTGATTGACTTATTTCACTTAGCATAATACATTCTAGCTCCATCTACATTCTTCCAAATGGCAAGATTTCATTCTTTTTTTAATGTTTATTTTATTTATTTTTGAGAGAAAGAGGGAGAGAGAGAGAGAGAGAGAGAGAGAGAGAGAGAGAGAGAAAGACAGAGCAGGGAGAGGGAGAGCCTGCATCCAAAGCAGGCTCTGTGTTGACAGGATCTAAATCCATGAACTGTGAGATCATGACCTGAGTTAAAGTCAGAGCTTAACTAATTGAGCCACCCAGGCACCCCAAGATTTCATTATTTTTGATGGCTGAGTAATATTCCAGTGTGTGTGTGTGTGTGTGTGTGTGTGTGTGTGTGTGTGTGTATCACATCTTCTTTATTTATCATTTGATGGACATTTGGGCTGTCTCCTCAGCTTGGCTATTGTGGATAATGCTTCTATAAACATTGGGGTACATGTGCCCCTTCGGTTCTGTATTTTTGTATACTCTAGGTATATACCCAGTAGTGCAATTGCTGGATTGTAGGGTGGTTCTATTTTTGTTTTTTTTGAGGAAACTCCATACTGTTCTCCAGAGTGGCTGCACCACTTTTCATTCTCACCAACAGTGGAATAGTGTTCTCCTTTCTCTACATCCTCACCAACACTTTTTGTTTCCTATGTTGTTAATATGGATTTGTACTGTGCTTAATAAGAAAAGAAATGTCCTATTTAATATCATATATTTCACTATAATTATTCTTTCTTTTTAAATCTTTTCTCTATACAGAAGTAAATAAAATGCCAAAATCATATTATCATGTGCATCTGTTTGTGTATGTGTAATAGAAATAGCATGTGTGTGTATATATATGACAATGACTTATTAAATTTACTTATTTACTTATTAAATGTAAAGTCATAAACATTACATACAGAAAAAGTCTATCTCGCATTATGTTAATAAATGAAATATGTGGTACTAGATGGATAAATATAGTAAGAATCAAAAAGTAACTAGTAATTCATATTTCAGAGAAAATTTCAGGTTGGCCTGCCACCCATTCATGTTTTATTCTGTAGGATTTTAATATCCAAAGTAGACTACAAAATATATAAAAGCAGAATATAGCTCCGATTTTAGAGAAGTGTATGAATTATTGCCAGGTGAACTGGGAATACCCTGGGGCCCTGAGGCTTCAACCCAGCCTGTCCAAAGATGTCCCCAAAGGCCCTTGGTTGAGTCACAAGAAAGAATTCAAGGATACACACAATGCAGCATTGCAACACAAGCAGAGACATTATTAAAGTGGAAGTACACTTTTGAGATGTGAGAGAGCAGGTGAGAGGGAAAGAGACCTGCAATGCCAGGGTTCAGGTTTCTACTGTCTATCAACAGTTGTTAACAAACAGGTGGAATAATTATTACTTGATGTGGGGATTTCTTGGGAGCAGGGTATCCTGCTTTTTCTTCCTTCTTTGGTCAAGGGTTTCCTGTCTTGGCACCCATCATCTTGGCACCTGTCTGGTTTGGTCCAGCTTCTTGTGGAGGGCTGCCAGGACAGGCCTCAGACGTTCCAGGTAGCTGGCCATGACTTGCTCTTTGTTGGCCTCCAGGCATCCTATTAGAACCTAACTAACTGCCTACTCTAACCAAATGACAGATAGTATTTAATTTTACTTTAAAAATGATTCAGAAGATTAGGGATTTCATCTAATCAATTGCAGTTCACTGCTTGGCATTTAACTTTTTTTTTAAATTTTATTACTTTATAATCTGATTGAGGAACAAGAAAAAAAAAGACTGTATTTGAAGATGGGGTTCACATGTATCAAACTCTTCTCCAAATATAGTTGTTTCTCATATCCTCAACTTAGAAAGGTAACCACATCACAGAAAATTGCATTAAATTTATCCCTAATTGGCCTCAGGTTAACTGCTTTGGGGAGGACAGGAAGAGAAAGATATTAAGGATTTATCAGCTGCAAAAGCTGAATAGTCATTTGAATACTAGTAGTGTCATATTTGCATACCATTTTGGGATATGTCTGCTCCCAATGCCTCAGGTGTGACTTAATGGAAACTATCAAGTTTAAGGTTTTGCAACATAAGGCTGATCAGCAATATCTGAAAGCCATGGTAAATTGCAGTAGAGCTATTGCAAGGAGGCTGCAGACATTCCTGATGTGAGCTATTGTCCCTGCAAACTGTTGTTAAGTGACCTGTCAGATGCAGGATACAAAAGGGCACACAGGTATATTTCTGCTTTAGTTAATGTATCACAAAGGCAATGCATATTAAAATTCTTTTAAAAACCATATCCTTTATCTGACAACTTTGCTTAAAATAATTTCTCTTAGGTATAATAAAAAATTACAGAGATGCCAATATTGAATAACCGAACCTAATTGAACCTATATACAAATATCTGGGAGTGAATAAACAAATTATGATGCATCCACGCAATGGGTCATAGGCAGTCATTAAGGAGAAGCTGTTGATGTGGACACAGGGTCATCATACATGGTTAAGTATAAGGGCAGTAGAGATCTCAAATGATGTGATCCATTTTCCACACACAAATATATCCTCATACTATAATTTTGATAATCTATATTTTCAGAATAATCTATACTGAATCAGTGATAATGACTTTATAGATCATATTTTCGGAAGCTTAGAATGTACAGGCTTAAAGCATAAGAGACTGTTAAAAACTGAGAACAAACTGAGGGTTGATGGGGGGTGGGAGGGAGGAGAGGGTGGGTGATGGGTATTGAGGAGGGCACCTTTTGGGATGAGCACTGGGTGTTGTATGGAAACCAATTGGACAATAAATTTCATATAATTAAAAAAAAAAGAATGTACAGGCTTAATTGAGAGCATAAAAGAGATCATTCTGGTCATACCGTTTATAAATTTGCACAATTTTTGGAAAATACAACATCCACCTTTTTCAGGTTTAAATTTTAAGGTATCATAGGAAAAAGTCATCTTGCCAACTTTAGTAGCATAACAAAGCAATGATTTTTAGAGCTCAGCAATAACACATGGATATGCAATGAAAATTTTAAAACATGCATTGACTTTTAGGACTATGCTTGTTGAATATTAAAAACCTGAAATTGCTAGTGCCTAAAGCATTTCATTCAGCATAATGTGTATAAACTTTCAAGCCACTTTCAGACACTAGTTTTAATAAATGAGGAACAAGATAGAGAAGGAAGTTTACTACAAAATATTTGGTTTTACAATGAATTAATTTAGCTACTACCTATATTGAAACTTTGTCCCTAAGATGGGTGAAGTTAGAAAAAAGATTGTCAGATCAAATTAGTATTTGAATGGTTTAAGAATTTAAGTTCAAGCATGCTTTTAAACATGTTCTCAATAATTTCAAAAGCATTTACAATTCAACTTTTATTTAGTATACAGGATTGGCATTTATATAAATATGAGAAATTTGATAAGGGGTAAACAAAATAGTCTAATTCTATGTAAGTCAACAAAGAAAACTAGATAACAGATGTCCCCTGGTGTTGAATTAACTAGTTTTGAGTTTTAAAACAGCAATTAAATAGTAATCTCAAATATGGGGCACCTAGGTGTCAGACTTACAGTCAGGTGGTGATCTCATGGTTCCTAGATTCTAGCTTCATGTAGGGCTCTGTGCTGACAGCTGGGAGCCTGGAGCCTGATTTGGATTTTGTGTCTCCCTTTCTCTCTTCCGTTACCCCGCTCACACTCTGTGTGTGTGTGTCTCTCAAAAATAAATAAACATTAAGAAAAATTTTTAGTAATTTCAAATAATTGAGTTTTATGCATATATTTTCAACCTTTGTTTATATGGTTCATTGTCCTCAGAAATTGATGTGCATTACAAATATTCCCGTCTTTCATCTATGTACATGATATGATGTTCCTAATATGAAGAATTGATCCATAATGAATGAATAAAAGTATGGTTAATTTAGACTACATAATTCTTCGCATATTATAAAGAGAACTTAAAGGACATTGTTTTAACAAAACTTAGCATACCATCTTAAGACGATTTGGAGTCAGAAAGACATTCTTTACATCCTGGCTCTACTACTTACTAACTGTGTGATCTAAGATAAGGTAATTACTCTGAGCCTCAGTTTATGTATATGTAAAAAGGACAAAATAATACCACTTCTATAGGGTTATTTTAAAGATTAAATGAGATAATATTGGAAAAATAGTGAATATAATACCTATTTACATACTATTTGCCCAATGTCTGGCAGTTATTACTTTAACACAATTATTACTTATGGCATTAGTACACATGGTCTGGTAGCCATTGTAATAAACCAGAGAGGCAAAAGCTATCCCCCTCCAGTTTTTCTGACTTCTATTCACACTAAGTCTCAAGAATTTTTCAGGTCCATCATTTGATTACTTTTTTTTTTTTCATTCAGCCTCAGTTATTTCATGGATAAAAAGTAGTTCCATTAAAGATGGACCACTTGCCACTAAACTCTACACTTCTTCCCTCTGGATTCAGAAACTTGGGATTCACTTCTCATGGAACTGCTAACCCTCATTCAACAAATTCTGTTGAGTGTTTACCACAAGATCAGCACCGTGGTAAGAAGTGCTGAGGTTAGAGTGGTGTGGACTTCAGGACGCTAGCTTGTGTGTAATAAAGTCTGCACTTGTGCCATAATCAGACCCTACTAAGGCCCCACTACTCATGCAGGGCATGCTTATTCATCACTTTTATTTCTTCTCTATCAAAAGAAGTATATAGAAGCTTTTGTCTTCTTGGAAATGTGAATTATAATTGCCTTCTCTTCTAAAAGTTGATGACTTCAGGGGCTCCTGGGTGGCTCAGTCGGTTAAGCATCCAACTTCAGCTCAGGTCATGATCTCATGGTTTGTGAATTCGAACCCTGCGTTGGGCTCTGTGCTGAAAGCTCAGAGCCTGGAGTCTGCTTCTGATTGTGTCTGTCCTTCTCCCTCTGCCCCTCCCCTGCTCACACTCTGACTCTCTCTTTCAATAATAAGTAAACGTTAAAATATTTTTTAAAGTTGATAACTTCAGACAAATCTACTTTAGAATACATACTTACCATCCTGTGATGATTATGCTTTTTTTTTTCTAAAGAGGAAGAAAATACATGAGGGTTTTAAGAAGGTGGCTGAAACTCAGGTTTATACTTTCCCTGGTAATATTATAAAGGGGGCAGGGTAGATATATAGCATTGTAGTCATCCAGGAAAACAGGCCTGAAGAGTGGCAGAGCTTGGCATAGATGCCCCACCCTAGAAGCTTCTGCGAGCTGTTCCTCTCTTTTATCCTCCCATGCCTACCATGCACAATGGCTTTCACCCAAAGCCTAGATTATGTTAAGACAGGCTGTATTACCCTACTATCATTTCCACACAAAGTGGTCCTGTCCCATCACTTCCCTAATACCTCCTTGGTAGTAATTCCTCCAGACTCATTCCACAGACCTAGGAAGGGGTGTGTCCATAGCCATTTTACTCAAAACTACTGCAGAAATCTCATCAAGGGTGTTTGGAGTAGTTTATAGCCGTCCACCTGCTGTTGCTGACACAAGTCCCCTCTGCTACCGAATGACTTCTCATGGGATATTACAAATCACAGTATTAGTAAGCAAATATTTTTTGAGAATACCTCCCTTCCCCCATAAAGTGCCAGATACTAGTATTTACTTGTTTCATTTAATCCTCACAACAATATCAATAGCATATTCTGACTTCAAATCCCATTTTTTTTCATTATGTCAAAGCTACTTTGGGGAAATCTTGGAGTCCTGCTATTAATGATTTTGAGTTTTATTGCAAAGAAACCTGAATGATCAGGTTCAGTGATTAAAAATAAGTCATTTTTATGTAGCAAAACTATTAAAATAAATAGATTTACCTACTATTTCTTTTAAAAAGCTAGAAGTGATCTCACAATGTCACGTGGAATCAAAACTGAATAGTATTGTGAGAACAAATTATTTTTGTATACGATTTATATTTTATTGCTTTAAATTTGGAATTCATTTCTGATTATTTCTGAGGGAAATTTTAGCCCTCATGTGAGTTTGCAGTGATGGCTAGAAAAGTATGTCTTTATTTTTATCTATTCCTCAGTCGCTCCTCTGATGCATTGAAAATGAGTCCATTTCTGCTTAGCTCTCTCTTTCTACCTAGATGACTTAAAAACTGAGAAGCTAAGTCTAAAATAGGTTTTTAAATGATTTCACCTGTTCTCATTTCTGGTGAGTCGTCCATAGCTTTCATTTTCCAAGGTGTTGCTAGGCAATGTCTTAACTTTTATTTATTTCTTATGATTCTTTAGCCTCTCCATGTTACAGATAAGTTTTGAATAGGGGTCATGGACATACAATATGCCATGTCTACCTTGTGTTTGAATCTCTCTATGGCCCAAGAATAATCAAGTTTAATATTAAGGGCAAAAGGATTCATTTTTAGTTCTATTAGCAAAAATTCTGCCTAACAATTCAAACATAGGGAAAAACATAATTATGTGAGTGGATTGCCAGCTGTCTCTTACATTCCTCTTGTGTCTCCTGGGACAAAATAAAAGTGACTGCATTTATATTTCAAATATCAAAAGGCTATTAATGGGATAGTTTTAGCTATAGATTTCTTATTTTTCATAACGTTATGTTAATAAAAAGGATGGCTCTGATAATTTATGCAGTACTGCATTTTGTTAGTACTAATTTCTACTTAATATAGTCTATGTGACAAAATGACCTGAAAGAATCTTTTCGGGACATAGATCATTCCAGAGTAAAACCTCCTGGAACATCATTATTAGTTATTACATATTTTCTAATAATACTTTATGTAGTTGTTTCTACTTAAATTCTTCCTAGCAATTATTTATTTCTTTAGCTATG
Organism: Leopardus geoffroyi; assembly: GCF_018350155.1. Classification (NCBI taxonomy): domain Eukaryota; kingdom Metazoa; phylum Chordata; class Mammalia; order Carnivora; family Felidae; genus Leopardus; species Leopardus geoffroyi. Next base: position 93,172,970 of record NC_059336.1, on the reverse strand, counting down.
GTGTTATGCTTTTCAGATTCAATTACTTTATTATATAAACTAAAAATTAGGAATTCTCAACATTCAGTAGTTTTAAAATTTGAACCATAAACTTTATCCATTTTCCTATAAACTAGTTTAAATATGTAAAGTTAAAAAGAAAAAGTAATCTTAAAAGTTTCATGAATTATCTATTTCAAAGTATATTAAAAATATATAAAGTGTGTTTTCTATGATAGGTTTATATTTGTACTATTAACCCTAGACAAACCAAAAAGTCCAAATAGCTTTAAAAGAGACAATTATATGGCTTTATATCCTGTTAAAAAAAATAAAAGGAAAAAAGTCCATCTATGTAGATTCAAAGTGTTTTTCCATTTGCTACAACTGGCTTTTCATTATGATTTACATCTTCCTTTTAACTCAGTATGTATTACTATTTTTAACTATAAAGGCATTACTATTTTTAACTATAACTATGAAGCCCAGGATTCTATCGAATGCAAGTTGCTATCTTAATCAAGTAGATGAAAATAATTGATAAGCACAAAATAAACATATGAATGCGCATATTAAATATATGTCTCAAATCCTTTTGTAAGAAATAGTATTTAATCATTAAATGATGATATGCATGCATGTTGTATGTATTTGATTTATATACAACGGGAGTAGCTACCAATAATTGAGAGTTTAATTTTGCTAGGTGTTATATTAAATGTTGCTAGAGTTTATTCTTCACTACAACCTTATGTGCTAATTAGTATAAACTCTATATTACAAATGAAGTATTAAGCCACATATTGAGCCATTTGTCCCAAATTATTCATCTAATCTTTGATAGACCTTATCCACAATTCTAGGTTGTAATGCTGTTGTCTTAACACTTAATTATTTAGTCCTCTGCCTTTTATACAAAGATACTTTAGAAATCCAAACAAAATTTAGAATGTTTCTGTTTTCATATAATAGTGGCACCAAAAGATTAGTACAGTATTCCAGCTATACAATTCCGATTAAAGAAAAATGCTTGTGAATAATCATTTCTACAAATTAGATGTTAAAACAACCCCATGTTTTTTAGAAGACATCACTTTTTTGTAGTCTAATAAACTACATGTACTACAAATAAACTTTAGAAAATCAATAATATCTGACATTATATCTTCACATTTGGTGACAGTGTGTTGTTATGTTTCCATATATCTGTCAACATGTTTTCTTTGAAAGATTTAGAAGTGTTTCTTTTCAGTAAGTTATAATGAATATATTCCTGTAGGTTCCTTGCCCACCTTTTAGAGTCTTAGTGTATCTTACAATGGATAACGGGAGGGTTTTACTTAGATAGGCTTTTATTTTTCATGCACATGATTTGAGAAATACATGTCTAAAAGTAGCAAATATTCTCCTACTGCACGAAAAGCAAACAATGTCCCTGTGCTTCCAGTCAAGAGACTGAATTTTGAAGTTTATGATTTACTTTAGGAATCTTCTGTGAACTGTCACAAAGTTGAAATCATCTTTTATCATTCAGAATGTGGTAATGAAGAAAATAATACACACACACACACACACACACACACACACACAAGTAGGAATGACCATTGTGCATCTATTTCTCTTCTCAACAAAGCTGGTCTGTATTGTTGCCAACAACCATATAGAGTGTCATGTTAAAATTTTAATTATTATTTTTATATTTGTTTTCTTAAGTTGCCCTTTAGTCAGATTGGGAATCTTCCTATATTTGATTAAAGGAACATTTTTATATATTGATGAATATTTTGTATAATGTTTTATATAAACATTTTTACCCATCATCTTCTGTACATTTTAGAAATCGTGTTAGGTGCTTCTCCTAGACCTTAATCAATAATAAATGTTTATCACTATTAGGTTAAAGTTACAACTAATAGAAAGGCAAAATGATAATTAAAAGTGCCAAGAAATTTCCATTTTTATTGGAAAAATGGAAACAAAAATGGCATTTTTCTTATTCCTCTGTAATGACGGTAGCAGGACACTTTCTGATGAGTGCAAGATTAGTCCATTGTAAACTTCATGAGATTAAATTGTGGGGACAATTGGCCAATGCATCACTAGTTAAGGATTTGGGTTTGGCATCTATCATGGTGGTTTTCAATTCTGGCTTTGCATAAAAAATATCTCCAAAATTTCTAGATAATATCCATCCTTGGATTCCATTAAGTCTGGAGTAAGATCTGAGAAATATTTTAAATATTTCCTTAGTGATTCTCCTATAAAATCATTTTAGAATCAACTGTCTATTTTAATTAGATTGTCTTCATTTGATAATAGATCCACACAGAACTCTAGGTGATGTTACTCCCAATGACCATTTAATCCACTTGTCTTTGGATCTTGTATTATTTATGGAAAGGCAGAATTCACTTTCTTCTTTTTGAGTTTCTCACAGATCACATGCTTATCCATCATACTTAATTCCACAGGGTTCTGCATAACATTAGAAATTTAAATCATATCACCTGCTTTGGGAAATGATGGCAAGGTTAAAAAGAGAAAAAGAAGTAGCTTATTTTCTTCTTAGATGTGTAAGCTTTTGACCACATGATCTTGTGTAAGTCCTAAAGTAACACTATAATCACAAGGTATTGCCAGTGTGGATAATTGGGATACCCTAAAATTAATCAACTAAGAGCAGGGGTAACACTCAAGTAGAAAATCTCCCTCAATACATTACTTCTAATTTGCTTTAAAGTTCCATTCTCTTTATTACTAAGGCAAAAAAAGTCTAAGAATCCTTGGTATGACTGCTTTCAAGGGACAGCATATAAAGCCTTCTGAAAAGACTATAGCCAAGCTTGGTAGAAGAAACCCTAGAAATTGATGAGAGAACGAGCCAGGCTTGCTTAATCCCTGGGTCTCAAGGTATAGAATGAGAATAAAACACTGACTAGTCAATATATGAGGAGGGTCCCTAAGATCAATCTCCTAAAGTCCGTCTGTAGTTTTCTCTTTCCCCTCTCCCTTCATAAATGATACCCCTAAATGGAAGGCACTAACCTTATCAGATGTGAAACAAAATGTGGTAACAATAGGATAATTAGAGTGATTTCTGTAAATCAAGTAACCAGTCTTATTACATTTTAGCAAACTTTTTATAGACCTACATTGGTTGAGTGGACTATTCATTCTTCTTATTTACTATGATGTAAGACTCATACAAAAGATAATTTTTAATAATAAAAAGTGTTACTATGCCCCTTTATGACATATAAAATATTTGAGGAAAATCTCCATATAAATAAATGCAAAGGGAATATGTAACAAAAACAAACAAACAAACAAACCCTAAGACTTACTAATGCTGAATGCCAGAATACTAGAGGGATCTCCATTCCCTAGAAGATCTGTGATGAGATTTGGATGTCAGAGAACCCTGTCTTCTGTACTGATTCCAGGGGTCACTGTATGAGAGGCCTGGAACAGATTTATCCTCATCGCTCTCAGGAGGAATCATCCCTGCTGGAAAACACCTTGATGTTGGACTTCTAGCCTCCAGAACTGTTAGAAAATAAATTTCTGTGGTTTAAGTCAATATGTGCTACTTGTTATGGTTGCCCTAGCCAATTAAAACAATAATGGTGAAGTCATATAATTGGTTATATTAATTTGTCGGTATTATTCCTGGAGGAGGAATTTGCCTGAACCTGCAGACATGGGCCCGACAGTGCTGATCCACCTAAGAATTCCCATCTCACTCCTTAAATAATGTAGACTTTAAATTTTAAGAAAAAATATATATCCTAGAAAAATTACCAGAAGCAGAAACTTTTCTGATTAAGAAAGGGATCTTAATATAGGGGAAAACAATTGCTGAGAAATGAACTGCCTCTGTGTCTAATGTAATATAAGAGGTTACTGTGCATATGTACTTAAAGTAATATGTAGGGGCGCCTGGGTGGCGCAGTCGTTAAGCGTCCGACTTCAGCCAGGTCACGATCTCGCGGTCCGTGAGTTCGAGCCCCGCGTCAGGCTCTGGGCTGATGGCTCAGAGCCTGGAGCCTGTTTCCGATTCTGTGTCTCCCTCTCTCTCTGCCCCTCCCCCGGTCATGCTCTGTCTCTCTCTGTCCCAAAAATAAATAAACGTTGAAAAAAAAATTTTTTTTTAAATAAAATAAATAAATAAATAAATAAAGTAATATGTAAAAGCAAAAAAAAAAAAAAATCACACTTGCTTAAATTAAGCACTTATAAAAAAAGATCATATCTTCAATTCTAGAAATAATGTATTAAATCCATGAGTGACAGTAATATAAGCACTATGGCTAGAAATGCTAGTATTGGGGCTCCTGGATGGCTCAGTCAGTTAAGCGTCCAGTTCTTGATTTCAGCTCAGGTTATGATCTCATGGTTCATGGGTTCGAGCCCCACATCAGGCTCTGTGCTGACAGCATGAAACCTGCTTGGGATTCTCTCTCTCTCTCCCCCTATGTCTGCCCCTCCCCTGGCTTGTGCTCTCTCTCTCTCTCTATCTCAAAGTAAATAATTTTTAAAAAACTAAAAATTTAAAAGAATTTTTTTAAAAATTAAAAAAAGAAGAAATTCTAGTATTATCACAAATATGTTAATTTGACTGTACCTTAGAAATAAGATGATTTCAATCACCTGGAGTCATTTTATGTCTATAACTTTTTCATGAAGATGAAGTAAATGTACTTCATATTACAACATTTAAAAGTTAGGTAAGTGGAATACATAGGCTAAAAATAGAAAATAATTATATATAGCAAATGTTTGTTTTGATTTTTCCAGTTTTAAAATATAGATGGTGGTACAGTATAAATCCTGCGTGCATTACCCACTGCAACTGAGCTCAATTCTTTTCCAGTGTCATTTCCAGGTCCCTGTTGCCATAGTTGCTGCTAAGAAAATGCATTTTTCTAAAAGATTTATAAATAATGATTGCAATGTTTTTAGCTCTTTGTAGTGAAATACAATATCCAATGCCTCTGAGAAGAATATAAATCCAAGCACTAGGGAGCCATTCAGGTCACACTTGAGTCTTGTTATAAGTAGGGCAAGAAAAGTGTCTCAGTGGTATACATTAATGTGCACTCTCCTGCCCACTCAAAAGATAAATCCCATGTAGTTAGGTTTTGAAGACATATATAAGACTGTCTTTAAGCTTTATATCTGCTTTTGTTACTCCAACACCTTGTCAGACAAAAAAAAAGGTTGTGTTTATTAACCCTTACCTTTTCTAATATTTCTTATTGTCATCATCTTTCCAAATGCTTAGTTAAAATATTTAGTTTATATGAACATGTTTTCCCAAATGCATTGCATTCTTAAAAGCTCTGAAACTTAGGTAAATTCTAATTTTTATTATAACAGGGAATCAAGGATATTGTATACTTGATAAGTTTATTTTAATTAATGCTCTTGATATAAATTGAAAGTAAATATTCAAGAGCAAATTTCCTGACATTTTTTCCTCAAAAATCAGCCACTATTTACTAATTGAATTGCTGATTAAGTTATTCCACATATAGTACATGTGTTCTGAAGTAGAAAATGTACCAAAGAAACAGTCTAAAAACAGAAGTCAAAGAATGATGATAAAGTAGCATAAATGTCTACCATCCAGAAATAAGGAGTTTAATGTTTTTGCTACACACACATACACACAAATACACACATATGTACATATATCTGATATACAGGTGTATGGTATATACACATATTACTTGACTAGTCTAGGCTGTGATGCAATACAAAACAAAATTTTAGTGTGTTGAAACAACAAAGCTTCATTTCTCCCTTATACTTACATTCAACACTTTTCAGTGGAAGGGTTTGCGTCTGTTAGTCACTCAGAGACACCTAGGCTGGCAGAAATTCCACCATCTTGGTACATCACCATCTCATCATGAGGTATCACGTTTTACCACTGCAAGAGAAGAGAGGACTGGTGATGCAGGGATCCACATCAGCAACTAAATGCTTTGGCCATAATTCATTGGCCACAGTTAGTCACATAACACTGACTAACTGATGGAAGTGATGAAGTGTTTTCCTTCCTTATGCCGAAAAGGAGGATAAATGTCTGTGAATAAGCACTAGAAAGATCAACCACGATGTTCTTCTGTACAAATATTCATTCTTTTCTTCCTTCTCTGATTCTTTCTTGTTTGTGCCTCTCAAAATTCCAGATGACATATATAGTAAACTTAACCTTTAGCTTATTTATATATTGATCGATAGAGTGTGTCAATAATAGTATTAATATTTTAATGTTAATAAACAGATAGCTTGGGTACCTGGTGGCTCAGTCAGTTAAACGTCTGACTTCAGCTCAAGTCATGATCTCACAGTTTGTGGGTTCAAGTCCTGCATCGGGCTCTGTGTTGACAGCTCAGAGCCTGGAGCCTGCTTTGGATTCCAGTCTCCTCCTCTCTCTTTCCCTCCCATGCTCATGCTCTCTCTGTCTCTCAATAATAAATAAACATTACAAAATTTTTAAATAAACAGATACCTATATAATCATTTTTATAGATCCCTAATTTTCCATTATATGGATTTCTGGAAAAATTCTCCACTTTCTCCACTTATCCTCTTCTCTGCTTTTTCTTTTAATGGATTGAGCCACATAATAGTGACGGTACCTGGCACATAGTGTAAAATTTTTCCTCCCGCCTTGTATATGTTTTCATTTGGCAAACACTAAGTTCTCAACAAGTGTTTAGCTCATTACTTTTGGTCATAAATACCACTTTTCTCATTTGGATCTCCTTTTTACTATACCTTGTGAACACTCCTCAATTTCTTATTTGGTGGAAGTTTTTTTCCTTCTGTTTCTATACATTTTGGTTCTACTTCTACGCTGTGTCGTATTTTCCTATAGATATTCATGAAAATTTGAAAAGGAAAAGAATCAAGCATACAAGCTCAATGTAGTATCTTGATTCAAGACTAAAAAATTTTCTCTTGACACCATATAGTATATTTAAAAAGCCTACCAGACTTAAAGTCATGTGATCTGGATTTAGTTTCCAATTTTCTTACTAACTAGTGATGTGTTTTAGAGAAGTAATGTAATGGAGTTGAATTTTTATTTCACCATTCAAAAAAAGGGGGAGAATAATAACAGTTTAACTTATTAAAGACTTATTAAACAGAAAAATGTGGGCTACATACTAAAATATAATGGCTACTTGATTCAGGTTTATTTTCTTCTTTCCAATTTTTCTTATTTAAATAAGTCTGAAGCACACAGAAACTCTGCTAAATATGTATATGTGAATCATGTTATTCTACTTTTAAGCTTTTGATCTTTACCAGCAATAATTTAAGTTTATATCATTGGAAATAAATAAGATACACCCATGTATAATTTTATGGATTCTTCAAAGTTGAACTGTTTTTGAATTAAGAACATACCAAAAATACACAAGATAGAAGTTAAGGAACGAATAGTATAAATTAATACTAAGATCTTTGTTGACTTTCCTTTTTCTAATTCTTTTAACATTATATATTTTATGGTACTCTTTATTTATACCCCAAAAAACTCTACACTTTATACCAAACTAGTTTGGGTTGTGCCATAATTTTAGTTAACCATAGTATGCTTAACAGAGAAGTATAATAAAGCCCTGTCCCTACTAACTATAGTTTTATTTCCACACAACTATAGTTATATTTCCAACTCCTACCTATGTAATAAAATGTCAAATAATTTTCTTAGTATTAAGAAAATTTATGGCAGCTACTAAAGTCCATCTGCTGGGAACACACTATTGAATAGGGTACTGTCTCTACCTTATTCAGTAGAACTGAAGTGGACTTATCCATGGGCCACGAGAGTAGAAAAGGGGCATGTAGTCAAGCAGTAATGCCTTCCTGTATCAAGTGTTAGTTGAACTGAGATAGAAAGATGCCTGAGCTACCTGATCACCGGAAACTCAGTAGTCATAGATATTTTGGGGAGCAAATGCAGTATGGAACACAAATTCTAAGAACTGTAAGTAATTGAGTATGGCTGGAGCTTTAAAAAAATCCTGAAACTATAGGGAAGGCAAGAAGAAAAGGAAACGTGAATTACAGGTAGGGCCACATTGTAAAGGGACTTATGTGCTAATTCTGGAGCTCGGACTTTGAAAGCAATGGGACACCACTGGAGATGAATTCAGCATCCAAGGAAAATTGTCAAGTAGATGTTAACCTCTGTTGAACATAGCAGACGATGTCTAGGAAAGGTATCACCTACTGATATTATTGCATTCACAATTGTGTGGACTGGGATTTTCATCTGCTGCATCATGTCTAATGAATCTCACAGTTTAAGATTCCCCTTCTAGTCTTATATATGTTTTCATTAATTTTTACTGTTTTAGTTTACAAAATATCTAAGATTGCTTACAAAGCATTAACAAATAAGGAAGCAAAGTCAACTGATAAAAAAGAAATAAAACCCTTCTTAATATTACCATCAGACAGTAATTCCTCCTGGGTGTTTTTCATGAGTTTTAACCCAGGGATTAAAAGGTAAATTAGCTAGGTGTGAGTGGCCATGAGAAAGGATGAAGGAACACTATTTTGAGAGATATAGAAAATCACAAAAGAAATTAATTATGTGTGGTTCTTCATAGTAAACAAAGATTTATCTCAGAGTTTTTAAACGTTGGAATATTTTTATTTCAAACAGAATTGAATAGAAAAAATCTTACTCTATACTCATTAAATATGAAATTCAATCAGCATTCCCACTTTGGAGACAAAAATAGGCTGGTCTGAGTATGAGCCCCAGAGTCCCAAATTGTCAGTAGTAACCCGGATTGCCCACCAAGCAACAATTCTTAAAAACACAAACATACCTTCTTTATCCTGCAAGTGTTATTGTTGGCATGTGATAAAATAACAAGTTTCTTTGTCAACTGTGCATTATGAAGCCCATGGTTAATATAAATGTTAATCAGGGTTATGATAGTAGCTCCAGGGATTATGCTAATCCTGTAGCATATAACGCAAGCATAAATGTCCAATTCAAGTGTAAATATGTAGTTAATGAAGAATACAATCACTTACACTTTTTATACTCACAGTTTAGAAATGTCAGGGCTATAAATCCATTACCTTTCAAATTTTCCTTTTGAAAATAAAACTCTTAGCTTGTAAGTGAATTAAGACATGTTGTAGCAAGGAAAAAATAAAGAACTGAAGAAAGGAAGTAAAAAAAAAATGCGTGAGGCTACTACCACTCTGTGAAAACCCCTTTTACATCTTGGTGATGCTGGACAAGGTCCAGCTCATGCATACAGATCTTCCTTGACTTGCAATGACATTATGTTTAATAAATCTATCGTAAAGTGAAAATATCATAAGTAAAAAAATGCATTTCATACACCTAACCTACTGAGTTCAGTCTAGCTCAGCCCAGCCTACCTTAGACATCATAGCTCAGCCTAGCCTCCCTTAAACATGCTCAGAACACTTACATTACCCACAGTTGGACAAAATTATGTAATATAAAACCCATTTTATAATAAAGTATTGCATAGCTTATATAGTTCATTGAATATTGTACTGAAAGTAAAAAACAGAATGGTTGTGTGGGTAGAGAATGGTTTTAAGTATGTGGGTTATTGACTTTTGTGATGGCATGTGATGGGAGTTGTTGCTCACCGCTGCTACCCAGAATCACAAGAGAGAGTATCATACTGCACATCGCTAGACTGGGCAAAGAGCCAAATTCAAAATTTGAAGTACAGTTTCTACAGAATGCATATTGCTTTTGCACAGTTTATCAAGTCAAAAAATTGTAAGCCAAATCGTCATAAGTCAGGGACTGACTGTAGTATTTTTTTTAATTTTTATCATTTTTATTTTTTAATGTTTACTTATTTGTTTTTATCTTTTTGGAAATATAATTTATTGTCAAATTGGCTAACATACAGTGTATAAAAGTGTGTTCTTGGTTTTTGGGGTAGATTCCCATGGTTCATCGCTTACATACAACACCCAGTGCTCATCCCAACAAGTGCACACCTCAATCCCATCACCCACTTTCCCCTCTCCTCCATTCCCCACCATCAACCCTCAGTTTGTTCTCTGTATTTAAGAATCTCTTATGGTTTGCCTTCCTTCCTCTCTGTTTGTAACTATTTTTCCCCTTCCCTTCCCCTGTTGTCTTCTGTTAAGTTTCTCATTTTCTACATATGAGTGAAAACATATGGTATCTGTCCTTCTCTGACTTATTTCGCTCAGCATAATACCTTCCAGTTCCATCCACGTTGCTGCAAATGGCATGATTTCATTATTTCTCACTTCCAAGTAGTATTCCATTGTATATATAAACCACATCTTCTTTATCCATTCATCAGTTGATGGGCATTTAGGCTCTTTTGATAATTTGGCTATTGTTGAAAGCACTGCTATAAACATTGGGGTACATGTGCCTCTATGAATCAGCACTCCTGTATCCCTTGAATAAATTCCTAGTAGTGCTGTTGCTGGGTCGTAGAGTAGTTCTATTTTTAATTTTTTGAGGAACCTCCACACTGTTTTCCAGAGTGGCTGCACCAGTTTGCATTCCCACCAACAGTGCAAGAGGGTTCCTGTTTCTCCACATCCTCACCAGCATCTGTTGTTTCCTGAGTTGTTAATTTTAGCTACTTTGACCAGTGTGAGGTGGTATCTCAGTATGGTTTTGATTTGTATTTCCCTAGTGATGAGTGATGTTGAGCATTTTTTCATGTATCTGTTGGCCATCTGGATGTCCAAATGTTTACTTATTTTTGAAAGAGAGAGAAAATGGGTGGGGGAGAAGCAGTGACAGAGGGAGGCAGTAGATCTGAAGCAGGCTTGTGCGACAGCAGAGAGCCCTATGCAGGCTCAAACTCATGAAACCATGCAATTGTGACCTGAGTCAAAATAGAGTCAGAAGTTTAACTGACTGAGCCACCCAGGTGCTCCACTTTCCCTTTTCTTGTCTTCTGGGTAACCCTCACAGGCTTCATCTGTGACTGGATGCTGCTTTGCATAACCAGAGCCTACTCTTTCCATTAGGGCTTTGTTTGGAGATTGCAGCTATGAATACAACATTATAATTGACTGTTTCTATCTACTTTCCTCACTTGTGCAAAGAGAGAATTGAAGGTAGGATTGGGCAGAAAAAAATCAAAAAGATTAATTTTGAATAAGTTTTCCTTCAAGTAGCCCATAGGCTTCAATTAATGTCATTTTTACTCCTAAAAGTATGACAATTCTGAGATATTCCTTTGGTTATGATTTTTCCCATTGTCTTAATGAGTAGTTTTATGAAAGCTGGTCTAGGCTAAATTAGGAATTCCTATTGAGATACCAATTTAAAATAGAAGCTCTCTTCTTAACTGTCTTTATATCACTGTGCAGTTTCTACAATGACTTTCTTGCTAGAGTTTTTTATTCATATATATAAATATATATTCAATATATATATTCAGAATATATATATATTCAAATATATATATATATATATATATATTTTTTTTTTTGGTGGTGATGTATAGTGAAGGAAAACTGCCAGTTGAGAGAAAAAATCATATGCATTTTATATAATCTTAAAGTAGCAGATGCTTAAAGACCAAAATATTAGGTAACATTTAGTATGATTTTATCAGTTAGGTTAGTCTTATGATATTATTATGATTTTAAATATTTTGTTTTGAAAAAGATAAAAGGAATAATTGTTAAAAATTCTTAAAAATTCTTACAATCAATTCATAAAAGTGACTTAGAATTATTGATTGACTGATTTTAAATGTTAATTTATTTTATTTTGATAGAGAGAGAGTAAACATGTGCAAGCAGGGGAGAGAGAGGGAGAGAGAGAATCCCATACAGGCTCCATATTCAGCATGGAGCCTGACCCGGGGCTCGATTTTACAACCGGGAGATCATAACCTGAGCTGAAATCAAGAGTTGATCGCTTTCCTGACTGGGCCATCCAGGCGCCCCTAGAATGATTTATTAATGTAAACTTTTAATACCTTGTATTTTACGTATTTAAAAACACTTTCATTTTACTGAATTATTCACTATAATCAGAAGGAAGAATAGAGTCTTAACCTCTTCAAAAATCTAGATTTCAATTTGCATACTCCAGCTGAATTTACAAAACTCAAGCAATTACTCAGTTCAGTGGATCCACAGTATTCTTGCAGCTCTGTTAATAGCAGGAAATGTACAAATTTACCATATACGAGATTATAATCTTTCCAAAGTTTATCAGATTATAATCTTCCCATCAGCCACATCCAGTGCAGTTTAACATGCCATGAACTATCAATAGACATCTATAATTACATATAAGAATGATGTTATTTATATCTAAAGAAATATTTTGTGTTATTTTGTCTGGAAGTGCAGACTTTTAGCTTCTTTAAACTTAGATTTACATTCTTTTTATAGTGTTGCCATCCAATAGGGCTTGTTTTATCCTACATTGTGAAGATGGAGATATATCTAATTGACAAATATTGCATGGCTTACAATACCTACAAGTTTGTGTTGCTTTTCCTCTTCTGTTTTAGACTATCAGGATCTCTTTTTAATATTTTTCCTTCTTAGGGGATTTCTGTAACGCTTACTTGCAATTACTCATGCTTCCGTGTTTTTGTATTTCTATTGTCTAAACAGAATTGTTTTTAAAATTTTGTGTTAGGGGTAGAGTTAAATTTACATAAATTTAATTATCCTCAACAATTGTTTAACATGGCACTAAGGCATTTCTTTTTACTGCCAGTTGAAAATATCCTCACTGGTTTTTCAAGAAAATTTGTGCTAGAATGCTCACAGATAGGTATTGGAAATACCTACTGCAGGAAACTAAAAGGGCAGGAAAAACCACAAACACATTATTAGAATGGATAAAGTTTTTTAGCCCAGTTTTGTAGCTATCAGAGGTTTATATCATTTGACCTTTAGTTAAATACTCTGAGCCTCCAAGAGTAAAGGCTCTATAGTAGCATTAAGTATTATTGCTCTTATCTTCATCATCTAAATGCAATCTTTAAACTACTTAAGATTCACCTCTCACTGTTGGACACTTTCTTTAATACCTCTGTAATTGTAAAGAGGACTTTGATGAGTGTATTAAGGTTTCCTCAGCTTCTGAGTGAATTGCCTGTTTAGTAGTAGATAAGCAGACTTCAAGGACTGTTGAGATTATCAACATTCAGTTTCCTTTGATTTCTTCATTTTCTAATTTCCTTAAAATTCATCTCTTCCTCACTACTGTGAAATCATGTAAGCAAGCACCATGTTAAGGTGGAAGGAACACAGAAAGACTTAGGAAACAAATTCCGTTCCTAACTTCATCACTAACTTTGAATAGGATCTTCAGAAATAGTACTTAATCACCTGCAGAATGGAGTGACAGCACCAGAGCGCTGGTGTGGTGCTATGTATTGAATCATATTTTCAGTGATTTGCTGACACTTTAGAAGAATGAATATGTCACCTGTCCATATGGGATTTTACACATAGTTGTCTTTTTCATTTTAAACTACTTTCTGTATTTAAGGAAAAGACATTAGCTTAAAAGAGAAAAGCATTTTACATTTGAAATAAAATATAAGTATTCACTAGCTTACATAAGTTTGGATTCCTAGTATGTGCAATCATCTGAATTTAAGTAATATTAATAGAATATTATTCCCTGGGACAATAGGTACACTATGAGAATTATTAACAGACCATGTTGTGCACTTTCAATATATCCAGTACTGAAGGTATGTATCCATCTCATGTGACATACCACCCATGGAACAACTTGGGGAATAAGTAGCTGTCATCTACAAACTTCTAAATAAAGAGTGATTTTTTGCCCCTGGGACAAAGGAATATAGTAATTGCAGTAATACAATTTCAAAATCTGCCCAAGCAGCTGCAAGCCACTGTTTTTACATATATAGGAGACAACATAGCGACAGATACTCTATTACAAACAGTATGGATGAAAGTTGTTTGATAAGTTACCTGCATTTTATTTTTAACTATTTTATGTAACATGGCAGAAGCTAGGGAACTGACATAGACTAAGTGGTCAAGCTTTCGCTTCATGAACTCTTTCTATCCTTGGCTGTTTTTGTCACTTTGTTTGCCTATTTTCCTAAACAAATTTATTTAAGTCAGGGGTTCTATCTCACCCATTTGCATGTACCTGTCCACAGTTGAAAGGTTGCAGCTGTTTGAATGTAATACGCATCATTTCTGTCATGCTTTTTGTTTCTTCTAATGAGAATTTAATAGTTGGGAACAGTTGTAAATTGACAACCCTATTACCTAAATCACAAGTTAGATCAGTCTTTTTATGGTCAAAGCTGAACCACATAAGAGGGTGATATGTGAAACTTCCTATTTCACTCCTACTAATTTTCAATTTACATTTGTCATTTGTTTAATAAGTGAATTGATATTTCAGTCATGGTGGGTCACAGTTCTTCAGTACATGTTTGAGGAGAGCAAGCATGAGAAAGCATTAGCGTTGCCCAAATTGTGATAGATGGAAGCTTCAGTTAAGAAATCTAGAATACAAAGTGTTGTAGCCGTGATGGAAAACAGTGTGGAGATTCTTCAAAAATTAAAAATAGAACCACCATATGATGCAGCAATTCTACGTCTGGGTATTTATCCTGAAGAACTGAAAAGAGGATCTTGATTAGATAACTGCATGCCCATGTTCACTGAAGTGTTATTCACAATAGACAAGAAATGAAAACAACCTAAGTGTCCATCAATGGATTAATTGAAAAAGAAAATCTGGCATATATACACAATAGAGTACTAATCAGCTGAGAAAGAGAAAGTAAATCCTGTCATTTGTGATGAATTTTGAGGGCTTTAAGTGAAACAACTTAGACAAAGAAAAATAAATACTATAGTATCTCACTTAAACATAGAATTTTAAAAAGCTGAACTCATAGAAACAAAAAATAGACTGGTGGTTGCCAGGGGCTAGGGGTTAGGGAAAATAGGGAGATGTTGATCTGAGGGTACTAACTTTTAAGAGGAATATGTTCTGGGGTTATAAGAGATTATAAAAGGACTAAGTTCGGGAGATCTAATGGGTAGCATGATGACTATGGTTAAAAATATTGAATTGTGCATTTGCAAGTTGCTAAGAAAGTGGATTTTAGATGTTCTTACCATAACAACAAACTAAAATGGTAATTATGTAAGGTGAAAGATGTTAACTAGCCTCATTGTGGTAATCACTTTGCAATGCATATGTCTATCAAATCATTACATTGCACACCTTAATCTTTACAGCATTTTATATTTCAGTTATATTTCAATGAAGGAGGGAAAAACTAAATTAAAAAAAGAAAATGTGGCATATACATAAAATGAAATATTAGCATAAAAAAGAAAATTCTGTCATATGATACAACTTGGATGAAACTTGAGGACATTATGCTAAGTTAAATAAGCCAGTCATAGAAAGTTACATGTTATATGATTCCACTTATTTGAAGTATTTAAAGTAGTCAAACTTATAGAAGCAAAAAATTGGAATGGTGGTTGCCAGGGACTGGGATAAGGGGATGGGAGAGTTGCTGTTTGGTAGTTATAGAGCTTCTGACATTCAAGATGAAAATGTTCTAGAGATCTTCTGTATGGTGTTGTAAACATAATTAACAATATTGTACCGTCCACTTAAGAAATTGTTAGGAGGATAGATTTCATGTTTCATGTTATGTGTTTTTTACCACAGTAATAAAAAAAAAATAACCTTAAGAGGTAAGACTTATTGGGTGTCTCAGAAGTGGGTCCCAACTCTTATTCAGACCTTTGGAAATTTGTGAAGGTGAAGAGAGGGCTAGAAAATTGGGAGACCCTTGACACAGAATCTTGGCTAGTTGCTAGCCTCACTGAAAATCCTTCTTAGGAAAATAATTAAGCCATTAAAAAAGCCTCAAGATTCTAAGCTCTGGAAACACTGTTATGATCTGGAAATCATAGATGACAAAAGGTTCTGGAATCCTGAGGATGATCTTGCTAAATGTGAGCTCCTACGTGGACTTTCACAATATCTTACATCACAAGAAGCTCTGAGCATGGGTTACTGAGTGACACCATAGAGAGAGGAGTGAGACATTGTGCAAACATTAGCCAAATGAGATTGACATTGATTTCAGATGGGATTCTTGAACCAATTATAAAGGAAATTATTAGTGAGTACCTGAAAGAAAGAACACATACCATTCAGTTTCAATATGGGTTCACATAAACTAAGTCATGTCAGACTAATTCAATTTCTTCTTTTAATAGGGTTAGTAGCTTAATAGATCAGGGTGTATTAGACACTGCAAGACAAGGTCTGGATTTCAGCCAGGCATTTTACAAATCTTCTAATGTTTTCCTTGTTGACAAGATAATTGACATGAGCTGGATTTAGGAGCAATTTCTACTTGAAGAAAAGTTACAGCAATTTGTAAAGAATTTTAAAATATTAAACTAATAAATATTTACAACTTTTCATGTGCAAGTCACAGCTATTTGCTTTATATGCATGCTCTAACATTCTCAGTCCTCATAATCTATGAAGTATCATACACATCCTTCAAGTTAGATAACTGAGGCAAAGGAAGTTTAATTACTTACTATAAGGTCATGTGGATTGTAACTGGCAAAGCCATAATTTGAACTCAGTACATGTAACTTCAAAACATGTACTGTTCATAACATTTCTTAATTATAGCAACGAGAATATAAAAGATACATTCATCAGTTTTGGCATAATCTGTGTCTGAAGTAATAGGAAATATTCTGGATGGTATAATAAACATTAGAGATTGCATCTTTCAGTTAGTTTTCCATGGCTGCTATAACAAATTCCCACAAACTTATTATCTTATAACTTTGTAGGCTTGAAGTCCAACACTGGTCTTACTAAAGACTAAATGGGCTAAAATGAAGGTGTCAATAGGGCTACATTCCTTCTGGAGGCCGTAGTGGAGAATTTGTTTCCTTGCTTTTTCCAGTTTCTGTAGACTGCTTGCGTTCCTTGGCTGTGGCCCCATTATATCTCTAGAGCTAATAATGTTGCATCTTTTGGTGGCTTGCTTCCACAGTTACATCGTCCCTCAACTCTCTTCTGTTTCCATATTCCAAATTTGTGATTATTATATTGAGTTAACCCAAATAACCTCAGATAATCACCTTTTTAAGGTCAGCTGGCTAACGCCCTTAATTTCAGGTGCACATTTAATTTTCTTTGTAACCGGGCATAGTCATAAGTTCTGGGGATTAGGGTGTCAACATTGTTGCATGGGCCATTAAGGAGAATGGTATACAGTACTCCTTATAGTTAATTCTCTATCTTATGACAGAATGAAATTTGTTTTTGCCATTTGATAAGGATTTTTTTCCTTCCATAACAATTTACATGAGCTTGCTAATGCAATTTCTAGTTTAATATGTCCTGCTTAAAATTTTGTATTCTTCTTAGTAATATTCAAACAAATTAATGGCGTATAAGACCCATGAGAGTTGATAATTGTTGAGGGGCACCTGGGTGGCTCAGTTAGTTAAGCATCCAACTCTTGATCTCACCTCAGGTCATGATCTCTTGGTTCATGAGATTGAGCCCCATGTTGGGCTCTGCGCTGGCAGTGCGGAGCCTGTTTGGGAGTTTCTCTCTTTGCCCCTGCTCTGCTCGCATGCTCTCTCTCTCCCTCTCTCAAAATAAATAAACTTTAAAAAAAAACTATCGAAGCTGAATTATGGATATATAGGAGATTTGTTATATTAGTCTACTTTTGTATATATTTAATTTTTTTACTAATAAAGACCAAAAATAGACT
Source organism: Leopardus geoffroyi (assembly GCF_018350155.1). NCBI lineage: Eukaryota > Metazoa > Chordata > Mammalia > Carnivora > Felidae > Leopardus > Leopardus geoffroyi. Next base: position 93,155,157 of record NC_059336.1, on the reverse strand, counting down.
CAGATGTTTTATTAGACTGTATAATAGTTAGCCACGTCATAAGAACAATCTAAAAGCAATATATACTTTTATATATTGCAATATATGCAATATATACTACAATAGTAGAAGTGTAATATAGAGACCAAAAGAGCAGGTGATGGACAGCATTATAATGGTTAAAAAACAACTAAATTATGGCATCCACTTTTGAGTGCTACAATGGAAAGAAATGAAGATACAGCTCTAGGAGAGTAGTTAAAATGATCAATACATAGAAATCTACATAAACTTGGTTGAGAGATTAATAGTTAGCTTGGAAAAAAAGCTGGAATATTTTCAGGTATTTAAAGAATCATCATGGTTAAAAAAAGTAGTTTTATTTTCCCTGGGTCCTGAGAAGACAGATATTTAGTGGATCCATGGAAAGAGTTTTTGGAGTCTATGGTAGTTTAAGTTACCCAAAGGTGAAAGAGTTGTCATGAAAGACAATGAGTTCAATAACCCCATGATCTAAGCAACAGATTTCAAATGTTTGTAGTTTCTTCTAACCTACACTTATAATTTGGTAATGGGTAAATTTTGCCCCTTTTAGTTACTGATAGCCTCCAAAAACGTGTCACATTCTAATTTTTTTCAGTTTTACGGAATCACCATTGGTTATTATCATCACACCAAAGTGTTGAGACAGGTGAAATCTCATTGCTTTTGCCAACTTGCAAAGGGCATTTGTGCATCTCACTGACTAAGGTCAGTGGGTTATAATGCTTCAGGTACTGAAATACTAAGCCCATAAGGGTAGTCGTGGGAGGAAACAAACAATACTTGCCAAATGACATTGAGCCAGAAAGTGGTGGAGTCCATATGGCATACACTGCTTACTAACCTGACTTCTACAAACTGGTGAAGTAAGATACTGTGGATGGAGTATTTATATCCCCTGCAGATATCTGGGTCTTTTCTCTCCAGCTATATTGGGATAACTTCCCCTTGGCACCCTTTAAACATACCCTGAAATTCATATTTTTGGCTTTTTACTTTTCTTGGCAACTCTTCTCATACACCTTTATGTAGTTTTGGGAAAATCTTTTCTCAAGTGACATTTAGTGCTGTACCACCCTGATTTTTCCAGCAATCGCAGTCTCTTAGCTCTTGCTATGAGATACGTGATGAATGAAATACAGATTTTGGGGGGTGCCAATCAAGCATGCATAGACATACAGATGGTGAATTTTTAAGCTCCTTCCAGATGTCAGAGGACAGTATTACATGCAAAGGAGGTGTTTTTGGTTTAATAATTGGTGCTTAAATTCCTCATTTGTGCACAAATTTAGTATTTTTGTAAATGTTTCACAGGTATAATCTCTTTTGATTGTTACAAGAGCTGTTGAAAAAGAAATGTGTCATGAGGAAACGGAGGAGATCCAACTGTCTTTACCCAAGGTCACATTGCTGGTTAAAAGTCAGCAAGGCTTTAGAGGTACTACTACTATCCCATACTCATCCCACCAGACAGGAGGAGAATCGGGGTTTGAACCTTGGACTTCTAATTATAAGTTCACTGCTCTTTTCACTATGCCATATGACCTTTCCAAGTAAAATGCCACATCTTTCCAGCATGATAATTAGCTTTCAGCGTGACTTTGAGGCAGTGATTCTTCCCAGGGAGAAAGAGAGAGAGAGAGAGAGAGAGAGAGGATAGAGAGGGATGGGGTGAGGTGGGGGGAGAAGAAGAGAAAAATCCCAAATGAAACATTCCGGTTAACCCTAGCAAATGAATTTGATTTATTTTTCTTATGAAACTAATCAGGGTTGGGATTAATCTGAAATGAATAGCTATAGTTTTCTCATCTTCAGTTTGCCATATAGAGCTACTTTTAAAAGTACTCAGTGACATTTTAGAGTAAATATGACAAGCAAATGTAAATGTAATTACACAAGTCATATATGGTGTGAGTCATTTGTAAAGTTCACTACGAATGAGCTATATTGCACAGAATCCATTTGTCACTTAAGAAAATGAGATCATCTGCTTTTACATATGAAAGGAGAAATTTAACAGTGCATTAAACTCAGTCCAAGCTAGAAAATGTCCAAATTACTACTCCTCGGTGGTTTGTGTTCAAATAATCTAACCATGAGGCTATTCCCCATTCACTCTTCTCTTGACACATACTGGTAGAGAAAAGGAATGGAAAATCTGAAGAATATGTTTTAATATTTTATGTGTTTGAAAGGTATCTGAATAAAAGACAGATGGATATATCTTTGCCTTAGCTTTACTATTTTATGTCTCTATACTATAAATTTTCATAATGTACAAATTCTAATTTTCTGTGAGATAATATGCAATTAGCCAAGCAATGATTTTTCTTTGTGATATGATTGACTGGATCAGAGAGAAAAAGGTTAAAACTTATTCTGAACTACAACAAAGTATTCTTCATGCTATACAGAGGTACTAAAAGCTGAAAATAGTAAAATTTATTTTCTCAGAAAATAGGCCCTATGTGCCACTGTTGGTATGTGTAATTGGTTTTGAATGTAACTATTTCCAAAAAGTGAAAGTGTAGAACAATGAGGTATGTGCCACATTATAGAAACGATCTCAAAATGCACATTTTGGATTATCCCTTCTGTTCTGACATGTGTTCTGTAGTTGTAAGTCACTGGGCTTGCCTATTCTGTTTTAAAGGTGAACATGTAAGAGCACAGAATACTGATAGAGGAGATAAAGCTATTATATCAAGGACGAAGTGAAATAAGGCAACTAACATGCTTACCCACACCCGCTGTCTTTCCCTGGACTCTAAATTTGGCCTCTTCTCCTTGCTTGTCTTTGGTATTGTTGAGTCCTCCCACCCCATGCTTTATCAGAGAGAGCTCTCCTATCTCCTCACTGCTGGAAGACAAGGGTTGTTTCAGTCCCCAATGTTCTTTCTTGATTCTAAGCCTTTTCCTTCCATATTACTCCAGCAGGTAGAGTGAGAGATAAACATGTCCTAAGGGAAAAAATATATATGTGTATTTAAATTTTATGGTAGTTACATTGCATATCTACATACACTCCCTATGGCAAGATTCCTTCCTTCTCCTTCCCTGCCCCTGTTGTTTCTTTCAGTCTTTCTTTATAGATTTTAGCATATTATGTATTTTAATATGTAATGTTTGCTTGAGACTCTGAAATAGTCAGTTTGGGAGCTTTTTGGCAAATCCAAAAAAATAAAAATAAAAACACCAGCCTATTTTATTTTTTTTTTAATTTTTTTTTCAACGTTTATTTATTTTTGGGACAGAGAGAGACAGAGCATGAACAGGGGAGGGGCAGAGAGAGAGGGAGACACAGAATCGGAAACAGCCTCCAGGCTCTGAGCCATCAGCCCAGAGACCGACGCGGGGCTCGAACTCACGGACCGCGAGATCGTGACCTGGCTGAAGTCGGACGCTTAACCGACTGCGCCACCCAGGCGCCCCAACCTCCATTTTATATTATAGGATTTTATAATCCAGATTGAAAATTATAGAGAAATCCCTGCAGGAACAAATAACAATGCAAATCAGTGCAGGTGGACACTAATGTGTGTCACAGAGAAGTGCTATGGAAGTTTTAAGGGAAGAGATTATTTATAGGTAGACAAAGTGGCTTATGCATATGTCAGGATGGCTTTAAATGGTCCCTAACATCTTTTTCTTTACTTTCTCTTCTGTTCTCTTCTGTTCTCTTCCCTTCCCTTCCCTTTCATCCCCTCCCCTCCCCTTCCCTTCTCTTTCTTTTTAAGACTTACATTTTGGGGCACCTGGGTGGCTCAGTCAGTTAAGCATCCGACTTCGACTCAGGTCATGATCTCACAGTCTGTGAGTTCGAGCCCCGTGGGCTCTGTGCTGACAGCTCAGAGCCTGGAGCCTGCTTCAGATTCTGTGTCTCCCTCTCTCTCTGACCCTCCCCTGTTCATGCTCTGTCTCTCTCGGTCTCAAAAAAAATTAAATAAACATTAAAAATTTTTTTTAAAAAAGACTTACATTTTGATTTTTGTATAGTATTTGATTTTCATCACTGTTAGTTTTCTAGAATTCTTGCACATTAATGCCCCTTTTTGTGTCCTTGGAGGCCCTCGTAGAGCCTATACATGTAATGGTACTTATGGTTAAGTGAATGGAACCCATGCACAGTGAAAGCCACCAAACCCTCATTACTCTTCCTTCATTTGCTTTCTGCCATACACTCTGTCAAGCTACTTTTTTAGAGTTTTAGAGTTTTAGAGTTTTAGGGAAGAAGGATGGATGTAATGATAGTTATTTTTAGTTAACTAGTCTGTGGATCCCTTTATATCCATTTTAACAGTTAGATACCCAGGACTATATAGATGTTGTGAATGGGTCATAATATTAAAAATCCAAGAGCCATTTAAATGATAGTAATATAGCCAAAAAAATTCCCAAGATCATGCATTTAAAGTAATAGCAATAATAGGGATTTTTTGTCAAAACCTTTTGACACATTGTAATTTAGGTTTATTAATGTCACTTGGAAATTACTGATTGAGTACCTAAATTTTAGTCTTTGAATACACTAGGGGAAAAAGAAGCCACAGAGGTATAAAGTATTCCCCAATACCAAATTGGAAGCATTTTTGTAAATTCTTTTTAAAATATCTAACCATAAAATATATGGTTAGGTGAGCATATTTATCATCCAAACACCATGACCTTTATTGCACCTGTGATTTTACCATGCTCCTCGGTAGTTTCAGATATTTTCCATAGGTACAGATACAGCAGAATGCCAAAGCCACTTTTAAAATAACTGAATGAACTAAAACCCTTGGGTTCCATCTCATCTAGATGTTCATTAACCTTTCTGTAAGATTGTTTGGTCTCTTAATATATAATATGGGCAACAGAAAAATCTCCTGCTTTATTACCAGAAAGCTTAACAGTGTGTGTGTGTGTGTGTGTGTGTGTGTGTGTGTGTGTGTTCACATATGTAAGAGAGAAAGCAAAAGAAAATAATGGTATGAGGGCTTGGGAAATATAAAATTTAGTATTATTTTCCCAAAGTGAACGTAAATAAATGCTGTCCAAGTAATCAGATTAGTGAATTTGATTCACTAGAGCAACATTAGCCTCTAGTTTTAAGAGAGACTGAAAAAACATATTTTCTGAGGGTCATTTCCTAAAGATTCTCTTATTACTGAAATAAGAAAGAAATAGACATCTTGTATTTACCAGTAAGGAAAAAGAAGATGCTGTTTACAGAATATTAAGGTATATAACTGGATGTATATTATATCAAATCAGTACATAATGAATATGTACTTAGCAGTTTAAGAATCTCACTGGTGGATCTATTTCTAAATGTCTTTGGATGTCAAAAGCAAAACAGAAAACCACAAAAAAAATGTTAAAAGATTTCTGTTGCTTCTTTTATGTATCAATCTTATTATTGTGTTTCTAAAGAAGAAGTATAAAATTAGAACAGAGCATTGTGCTTTTTATCCTGCTTAAACATTTTAAAAACCTTAAATCTAATACCCTGAAATCTCTAAGCTCACTATTCATCTTACAAAGTTTTATAAAGAATGATTCCCACCCAAAGTTTACCCAAACCCTTGGGTTATTTTTGTGTGTATGTGAAGGTGTTGTCCTGATGAGATTAAGTATTAGCTTATTTCTGCCTTCTGCTAAATTCATATCAAAACAAAAATAAGGTCTAGTGACTCAAATTTTGCCATAGTGATTATAAATTTAGGTAATAGATAATACAGTCTGTTTTCTTCAGAGTGCTTATTCACTGCACAAGAGAATCTGAACTGTTGAAAATAAAGCAGATGCTCTGAAAATTATCAGGCTTGTATTTAATTTATGCAGTTTTCCCATTAATAGCATTATCTATTTAACACATCCATTACATATCCTCAGTGTTAATTTAGGCAGAAAAAAAATGTAGCAACTTCAAAAGGAAATCTTCCATTAAATTAAGGATATTGACTTTAATGGTTGTCCCAAATAGACATGAAAATTAACAGGATGAAAAAACAAGTTGATTAAAAGTGGTCCCATTATAATTTGTTATGCCACATAGAATGAAAATATTAAGATGGAATTCACTAAAAAATAGTGCCAATGAAAGATCTTTGTAGTCTAAAATACATGACTTTAAAATCTGTCAAATCATAGAAGCTTAAGTAAAAATATGGCTTTCTTTAATTCCGGATAAACCTGTGTCTTGCAAAACAAAAAGCAAAAAACAAAAACAAAAACAAAACCTTGATAGCTACAAGATTCACTTTGTTTTGATGGCTGAGGAATTGGAAATGGTGATCAAATTCACTTGTTAATGACTTCATTCCATGGAAATTCTGTGCCTTCTGACATGGTCAATTGCTGCCCTTTTTCTTTCCCACTTTCTCCTCTCTTTGTATCCCACACCTTCACAAATATCTGTTATTTTGTTCATCAGATTACTTGAAATTCCTTTTTAATGATTCATTTATTTTGGACGTGAAACTCTTCTTCTGTTTTTCAAGACACTCCTATTAAAGTGCCAATATGCCTGAGTAAGCAACTAATAGCTCAATAAAAGTCACAGGTGGCAAGAATCATCCAGCTACGGTGGGGAAGGAGAAGCAAATATAAGGCACAATATGTGAATGGGCACAATATAGGGCAGGGAAGGGGTGGCTTAACAGGGCGAAAGGGAAGGTGAGTTGGAACCAAAGACAAATTATCCTTCTCTATGATATTGTGTATGTCTGGTTCAGCAATATAATTTAATGTCTTTTTTCTTAATCCACTGATTTATCTATTCAAACTATTTTATTGAACGCTTACAATCTGATTGGCTTTGTATAGGCACTGGAAACGTGAAGATAAATATGACAGAGTCCCAGTTCAGTCTAATGTAATAATGAACTATAAATGTAAATTATCATGTGGTAATAATACATTTTCAATTATTCATTTATAATATGCTTAGTGAGGGCTTTCCCTATATAGGGCACTGGCTGCAAAGTTGTCCCACATTACTGTCTTTAAGGAGATATCAGTGGAAAAAAAATTAATTTTAAAACCCCATAGAATATATATGATATATCACGTATTGATAAATGCACAGAGAAGATAAGTGTTACAGAGGGAATGATAAATATGCTAATGAGAAGAGGGGAGGGATAGCTGGGATAAGTTTCAAAGAGGAGTTAGAACATGAGCCTACTTGACGGAAGATGAAGAATTAACCAGGCAGAAAACTCTAGAGAAAGAAGTGGATATTCTGAGCAATGAGTACAGCAAGTACAATGGCTTGGAGATATTAAACAACATGATGTACTCAAATAAATTTAAATAGGGGCGCCTGGGTGGCGCAGTCGGTTAAGCGTCCGACTTCAGCCAGGTCACGATCTCGCGGTCCGTGAGTTCGAGCCCCGCATCGGGCTTGGGCTGATGGCTCAGAGTCTGGAGCCTGTTTCCGATTCTGTGTCTCCCTCTCTCTCTGCCCCTCCCCCGTTCATGCTCTGTCTCTCTCTGTCCCAAAAATAAATAAACGTTGAAAAAAAAAATTAAAAAAAAAATAAAATAAAAAAATAAATTTAAATAATATCTTATGTTTGAATTACCTATGCTTGTAGAGAATATATGCATAGCACTTGATGGTAGAAGCATGTTCTGGTAAGAATGTAAAAGTAATCTGTTACTGGGTCATAGAACGGTTTTGATCCTATACTAAGACATTTGGCCATTAGGGAATAATGAGTGGTAGCAAATCCGGGAAGGATGGACAAACAGCATAATCAAAATGATACTGCACAAAATTCGACCTGAGTGGTAGCCTTGCACATGAATTAGAGGAGGGTCAGCAGAAGTCAGGAAGATCTTTCAGGAGGCTATTTCATGGTCTAGACTCTAGGTAGCTAATGAGGCATGAACTAAGAAAAGGGGATGGTATCAGAAATGAAAGTGGCCAAATAACAACGTAGAAGAATAACATGGGTTATAAAATGAGGATCCTGAGGATTAGCTCATGAAAAAGAACAGAATTTCAGAAAATACTCAAATAAATTTTAATTCCACACAGTCTTCTATTATACGTTTATTACTACACGAAATTAGAATTATCTTTTTTTCACAGAAAAGGGCATTTGGAGGAGAACCAAGCAAGGATGACCTTATTTTCACACCAGTCATCGTGGAGAGACCTGCGTCTAAATAATCTCCTTTTAGTGGACATAAAGGAAGGGCAAAAGGTTGCAATTTCTCAACCTTCCTTGGCAAACCGGGAACAAGACCTATTACCATTTTTATTTTTTTCTTCCAATTAAGCCCTAACTTTTCAATTTTCTAGGTCACTTTTCTAAGCTGTCCCTTTCTTTCTTAAAACCAGTGACCCAAATACATAACTTATTGAGGTAGAGGTTTTTCCTTTTGCTCAAGCCTCTGCAGAGGGATGCAGATGAACAAGAGCTGCCTTATCAAGTCAATCCAGACATTTGCCACAGTTCAGATCTTAAGTCATCATCTTTCTACTTTAGTGCATAGCTGTGGCCAGATGACCTTAAGTTCTGTGTCTCCCAGCAATCACGAGTAGGAAAGACACAGCTGAATTGGTGGGTCCTCCATGAAGCACCCATGTTGCTTAGTAACCAGGAAACATAGTTCAGAATTTAAGGGACCAAGGCTCCAGGAGTTTAGTTTAATCTCTTTCTAATAAATTGCTGTTCCCAAAGATAAAACATTTAACTAGTTAGTCTCTTTTATTATTTGATTTTTGTTGAATATTGTAAATATTTTAAATAAGACAAATGCAAGACAAAGACATTTCTAACAAACTTCCTGTGCTCTGAAAGAAAAAGAAATTAAGAAAGAAAGAACTTGGCAAAAGACCTTGTTTACAAGTGAGCTCTGTATAATCATGCGCTGTATAACTTTAGTATTTTTTTTCTTTCATTAAAGTCATTAGTGATTATCAGCAATTGGTATATTTGAATTTCACTTATACTTATAAATGGTACCAGCTTAGAATATCTGGCAGACACTTTGATTCAGTAAGTTTCGTGTAATGACATATAATCTATTGTCTTCCTTAAATCAGTGAACGCCTGTCATTAACAATGGAGTGTGTTAATTGCCTTCCTTTACCTTGTCTTTTCACCAATATTTTATCTCTATGTTTAACATATTGCCATTAACCTAGTCATATTTATTGAACCTCTTTTGTGTGCTACCATGCTTAATAAATTATGGATCTGTCTAACCAGATTCATGGTGTCCTGTTTTGCAAAGTCTAGTTGGGGAGATGGACATTTAACCAACTTATACAAATATATAATCATACCTTGTAACAGTTGGTTTGAGTGTAAAATGCTGGAAGCTGTGAGAATTTATAACAAGAAAACCCAAACTAGGTGAAAGGAGGTGCACCTGTGTGGCCCAGTGGGTTAAGCAGCTGACTTCAGCTTAGGTCATGATCTCACAGTTCATGAGTTCAAACCCCGCATGGGGCTCTGTGCTGACAGCTCAGAGACTGGAGCCTGCTTGGGATTCTGTGTCTCTTTTTCTCTCTGCCCCTCCCCAGCTCATGCTTTGTCTCTCTGCCTCTCTCTCTCAAAAATAATAACATTTAAAAAAAATTTAAATAAACTAAAGGGAAAGATGAAGCATCAAGCATGATGCCCCAGAAGAAATAAAATTTGAGATAAAATATGGGAAACAAGTAGAAAGTAAGAAAAGGGAAGAGAGAAACAGTTACAAGTGAAGGAATCAGTGTATGCAAAAGTTCAATGGTTCTCAAGCTTCAGAGTGCATCACAATTATCTGGAGGGCTTGTCAAAACAGACATTTCTGTGAGGTGCCTGAGTGGCTCAGTCGGTTAAGTGTCTTGATATGATTCAGGTCATGATCTCAGGGTTGGTGAATCAAGCCCCGGGTCAGGCTCTGTGCTGACAGTGTAGAGCCTGCTTAGGATTCTCTTTCTCTGTCCCTCTCTCAAAATAAATAAAATTTAGACACACACACACACACACACACACACACACACTTCTGAGCCCTGTCCTAAAATTATGTTTCAGCAGGCCTGGGTCAGGATCCAAGAATTTGCACATATTGCACCTCTAACAAGTTTTCGGGCGACACAGGTGTTGCTGCTCTGGGAACATACTTTGAAAACTACTGGATTAGAGAATTAGAGAAAGATCACTATGACGAGTCCCTGGCTACTATGGAACAAATGATTGAGAAGACAGAAATGTAGAGAGAAGACAGATGAATTCAGCCCTTATAGGATTTTTTTTTTGCCATAGTTTTGAGAGCAATTGGACTGATCTTAGTGGATTTTAAGCCAGGAACTGACATGATCACATCTGCCTTAAAAAATCCCTGGGATATGGTATGCAGAATGAATTGAAGGGAAGTAAGAAGAATGCATGCCAGAAGAGCCTTTAGGAGATTATTCCAGGAGTAAAGAGGAGAGCAATGGCAGGGTGATAGGAGTGGCAGTGCAAAGATTTAGAGAGATATGAAGGATAATCAGTAGGGAAAAGTCAGTATGACTTGGTAATAAATTCAATGTAAGAGTATTGGAGAGGGAAGAGTTAAGAATGACTCTAAGAATTCTATTTTCTGGTTCCCAGATGATAGTGTGTGGTACATTCCAGGGAACAAGACCCTTAAAAGGACAGATTGGAAATAGAGGTGATGAAAAGAAAAGGGAAATATAATGTGGATTTAAGATATTGAGGGTTTTGTTTTGTTTTTGGTTTTTGGTTGTTGTTTTGTTTTGTTTTGTTTTTTAGTGGAAATGTCAAATGCTCATTTGGATGTATTTGGCCCTGGAGCTGAGATGAGAAGTATGTGTCAAGAATAAAAATTTGAAAGTCATTGACCTATTAATGGAATTTGGAGTTTTGTGTATAGATCAAATCATCAAAGATTTAAGTATAGAATGAGATTACAAAAAGGCCTAGAACTAGTTTAAGGAAACAAAACTAGACAGCAAAACCATATGAGCTGATAAAGGAAACTGAGAAGAATAGATATGTAGGAGGGGAAAAAACACAGTGCCGTTTAGATGCCTAATCATTTTCATATGGATTTTTATTTAACATTATTTTCCCATTTCTAAAGATGTTTATAAAACATCAGTGATCTGATGTTTTATTATCATCTATAGAAACTGTTTCTAATCTTTTAAATTCTCTTTTCGGAAAATCTTATTGTCTAATAGCATGCTCTTATAATTCATAGTCCACAATAAGATTTTTTTTTTTTAACTTGAAAGTGGCATTTAAAAGAAATCTGCTGGGGGCGCCTGGGTGGCGCAGTCGGTTAAGCGTCCGACTTCAGCCAGGTCACGATCTCGCGGTCCGTGAGTTCGAGCCCCGCGTCGGGCTCTGGGCTGATGGCTCAGAGCCTGGAGCCTGTTTCCGATTCTGTGTCTCCCTCTCTCTCTGCCCCTCCCCCGTTCATGCTCTGTCTCTCTCTGTCCTAAAAATAAATAAACGTTGAAAAAAAAAATTTAAAAGAAATCTGCTGGAAAACCAGTTCTAAATGTGACCTACCAGGGAAAATTGGAATATATGGTCTCTTTACATTAGCCATAAATTGGATCTTCTAGATCTATATGTTTTAAGTTTCCTACTACATTTTCTCTTATTTTCAATTGCTTCGTCTTGTACTTTCTGGGGGATTTCTTCAGTGATATTTGAAGCACTAAAAATTCGGGTTATTAGGTTTATATAGGGACTTTTTGTTTCCTATGGCTTTCCTGGGCAGAGATCGAGAGGAAAGCAACTTTACAATTTATAACTCTTTGTGGGGGCACCCCTTCCCTTACCAAATGTCAGTATTTCAGTACTTTTGTTTGTTTCCTCTTGATAATACAATTTATTCTGCCATCTTCCAATGTCTGGTCTGTTTTTAAGGGGCAGACTGAGAAAGAAGAGAGAGGTCTCTGAGTTTGGCATGTCAGCTGACTCTTACCCCCCACCCTTACCCTCCCAGCCTTCAGCCTGCTGCCTCATTTCTGCATTCCACTGGGACTCACTTCTTCCACATCCAGAGCCTTCACAGCTCTGTCCATCTCCAGAATTATCCCCCTGCTTTCTGAAGTCAGAAGGCACTGACTCTGCCTTTCAAACAATTTTAGCACCGGTCTGTCACTGTCCACTATCATTCCTCGTGGACCCTCTCGAGAGATCAGTAGGAAAAAAAAGGCCCTTTTCTTAGCTGAATCTCCTCTGTAGACCCTTGGAATGTAAATTCCTCCACTCTACTAAATCATTTACAACTCCTTTGTCTTCTTTGTTTTCCAGAATAATTGGAAATGTTATTTTGGTCCTGGTGTCTACTTACATTTTTACATTTGAAACTTACTCTACTTGAAATTTATTTTACAATATAATTTGCTACAAATCTTCATTTTTTTTCCGCTAAAATAATCAGTTGTCCTAGTGCAATATATTTAATTATCCATTACTTTCTCATCAATTAATGATTCTAGCTTTTTTATAGATGAAAGACTATATATTTCCTTGGGTTTGAAAAGATTTTCACAAGGCTTCGTATGTATTAAATGAAATGAAATTATATGTAAAACTATGTAGCATGTTATTTTGAACATGCTCTTAATACAACAGGCATTACTGTACTGTTTCCTTCTCAAGTATAATAATTAGAGTAGTTAAAATGCAACTTAATAAACATGCTGAACAAGTAGAAAGTAGAAGAAAGCTTTGCATTTTATATTGTTGTTCCATTTTTTTTTTCTCTCTTGTATTAAGCAGAACCTTTCCTTTGTCCTTTTCTTAGCATATTATGATGACATGACTCCCTTTAATTTTAAGGCTTTCTCAACTTATAAAAGCCATTCACTGTGACTTCTTTTGGTGAATGGCTCATTATATTTTCCAAGACCCTGTTGTTTTACCATCTTTGAAAACAAATAAAAATGACACTTCTAAACACTCCACTAAAACAAATTAGATTTATTCTGAAGAGCTCAGTGAACAGCATTTTGAATGAGATCCATAATGGGCTTTTTAATTAAATGAATATAGTCATTTCATAGAGGCAATTCTCATTAGTAGAGCAGTATTGAGATGACCGTTCCATTCTAATTGTGCTGTGTGTTTATATAAGGGGCCTCATTTTAGGGTTGGTTTGAATAGATTTATATCTAATTGTGTCTTGACACCTAACACACATTTGAGAGGTAAATAGTACTGCTTTTTCAAAGACAAATAGTAAATAAAACAAGAAAATGAAAACATTTTTCCCAGTAATTTGCTTTTCTTTTATTTGAATCGGGTGGAAGAGAAATTAGACTTCACATATTGTCTTCTGTTAATTACTTGGCTTTTCTTTTATTTCTTTACCTTCAGCAATGGAGTGAATGTTTGTGTCTCCTAAAAATTCATTATATTGAAACTGTAACACCCAGTGTGGTTCTATTTGGAGATGGGCCTCTAAAAAACTAATGAAGGTTAAATGAAGTCATACGAGTGGGGTCCTGATATGATTCATGTCCTTAAGAAGAGCCACCAGCAAGTTCACTTGCTCTCCTTCTCCACATCAATGAACCCAAGTAAGGCCAGAGGCATTGTACAATAGAGAATGCTGTGAACTTCAAGCCAGGAAGAGTCTTCACCAAAAAACAACTGTACTGGTACCCTGATCTCAGACTTCCAGCCTCTAGAAGAGTGAGAAAATGAATTTCTGTTGTATAAGTCACCCAGTCTGTGGTATTTTTATGGCACCTTGAGCTGACGAATGCACTTTCTTACATACAGTTCTGAAATGCTAATATTCTGAGTTACTGTGAGAGTAGGTATGTAAGTGTCAGATACAACTCTAAGGAAAATTATTAAAGAAGCATGAGTTTAACACATCTTTCTACAAGTTTGAGCTTTCATTATCTGAAAGTCTTCATTGATAGATACCATTAGGACAAAGTACCAAGAAATATTGGAACATTTTACAAGTGGAGAATGGGTTTCCAGGTAGACTTATCTAGATAGAAAAATATGTATGAAAGTGACTTTCTTCTGTAAGGTACAGTGTGAAAAGTTGGGGGTGAAGAGTAACTTTCCAATGGCAGAAATCTAACAAACATTACCTCAGCTAAGTCATTAAGGATAACATCCTCAGTGGTAAGTCATCTCAACAGTATGTACTTTTGGTATGATAGTCCTTGGTATGTGATATTTCTGCTTAAAACACACTATTATAGTCTAACTATGAGAAAACTATCAGACAAACACAAATTTAAATCTATCCTAAAAAATACATGACCCATACTCCTCAAAACCGCAACAGTCATCAGTAGAGTCTAAGGAGACAAATAATATAAATAATATGTATTCTAGATGGGATGTTGCAATAGGTAAAAGGTCATTAGGTAAAAACTAAAGAAATGAAAATAAAGTATGAACTTTAATGAATAATAATGTATCAATGACTGTTCGTTAGTTAAGGCAAATATACCCTAAAAATGTAAGATGTTAATACTAGAATAGGGGAAACTGGGTAAGGTGCATATGGGAACTCTATACAATACTACAATCTTTCAGTAAATCTGGAAGTACTTGGAAATAATGTTTATTTTTAAATTGTATATGTAAGGGATGCTATATTTTTATTTGTGTTTATCCAAAGTCAGCAAGACCCATAGACCAGGATAGAGAGCCCACTTTCTCCAAAGATCAGTAGTTCTAATGCTGTTAGGAACACTGCACATACTCTTATCCATGTCACATCCTAGATTTCTGTCCCTAGGTACCATGTATATTAGTCAGGAGAGGCTAGGCTTAGATATTTTTTAAGTGGCTTCAAGTAATCCAGTTTTATTTCTTTCTCACATTTCATTTCCAGTTTGGGACACCAAGGGATCTTGGGACACTCGGGGACAAGGCTAATGGGAGCCTCATATAATAACATCAACTTAATTAATATTTCCAGGTTCGCCAGAATAAGAAAAGATATCCTCGATATTTTTTTTAACTTTTTTAAGTTTATTTATTTTGAGAGAGAAAGAGAGAGCGTGTGTGAACAGGGAAGGGCAGAGAGAGAGGGAGAGAGAGAGAATCCCAAGCAGGCTCTCCACTGTGAGCTCAGAGCCAGATACTGGGCTCAAACCCAAAAACTGTGAGAATCATGACCAGAACCAGAACCAAGAGTCAGATGCTTAACCAACTGAGCCACCCAGGTGCCCCAGTCTGGATAATTTCATATAAGAATTTCACTGCCTTAGTCTAGAAATGAAATGTGTTACTTTTTCCTCATAGCCCCCACTAATATTTGTCATATGGCAATGCCAACTGAAAGAATAATGGAGAATGTAGGGAAAGAAATGGAATATTCGGTGTGTAGTAAATTTACCATCAATTTCCTCATTTTTTACTATTCCTTGGCTTACTTTTATCTATTCTTTACTACTTCCAAGGTATTTAGAACACTGTTTTTTATAAACCTTGCTTAGTCTTTGATACTCAAAATACTCTCAAGCCCTTCTCTAGAGGAACTGTGAAACCCAATACAGATTTGAGTTTTCCATCCTCTCCTATGGACTACACACAATATTCATGCTTCCTCCAATTTGTGCCCGCCTAAGACTTATCATTGGAAATAATAATAAGACACATGAAATGAGTGTACGTGTGAATATGGGAAATTATTATTTTAAAGTTATTGCCTAGTGATGGGGAAAAGTACAAGTTATTCTATGGTTCATCTCCTAAAATCATTACTTGAAGATTGTCTCCAATTCCAGTGTCATCAATTAGGATAAGGTCCCCAACTGCATTTTGATCAGGCTTGGTGAGGCTTTATTTTCATAAGGAAATTGCCCTCTTGCCTTCTAAATTGGATAATTACAATTCTAAAAGCCCACTCAGAAATGTAAATGCCCAATCGCCTATGAAAATGCTATGTTTTGACATGCACTTAGTGCATCTGTGCCTATGTGTATAGTTGAACTAGCTTGTGCTTCTTGGTACAAGCTCAGTTTATATTTACCTTTCTTAATAACATCAAAAACTAAATGATGACAAATTAGAATCTCTTTCTTGATGTGGTAGTTAATGGCTGTTAGAAAAACATATGGCAAATTTTGACAAGAAGGGGTTTGCTATCTAAATGCTGCTACACATTTGTGTAATGTTGTGTTAAAATCACAACTAATCATTAAAGCTCATTTTTGTATGATATATTCTGGTCTCTGATGTACACATTACACTTCTTTCGATACAGAAAGCAACCATTCAACTAAGCAAGCACAGACACCAACATATACATACGTGACTTCTTTGAAGTTCTAATCTCTTTATTATTATTATTATTATTATTATTATTATTATTATTATTATTTACTTAAGTTATCTCTACACCTATCGTAGGTCTCAAACTCACGACCCCAAGATCAAGAATGCATGCTCTACGGACTAATCCAGCCAAGCGCCCAAGTTTTAATCTCTTCAGTTGTAGGTCAAACAGTAAGGAAAATCTAATTTAGGAAATGTGGAGGAGACTTTCATATACACTTACGTGTTCTACAGGTTTTCAATCACATCAGTCTCTTTTAGGAAATTTCAGATGAGCATATTCTTTACCTCTGTAAACTGTGCTGTGACCCATAAATTTGTAAAGCTGAATATTGTGTGAATTCTAGAAATATTACCTCTCTATTAAAAATGTAGCAGACTTTCTATAATCTTTTAATACAGACTTTTCTTCTAGTACTAAGGGGAACCCAATGATCTATTAGGCTGATTTTTAAATTCACATCTTAAACCTCTTAACACTGAGGTTTGCTTGCTGCACCAAATAGAATTCCCTCTCCTTTCCTTTCTGTGTTTCTCTTTATACTCACAATTAACTGTAGAGTTAGGAGTTTATTTTGACCTATGATACTCTTAACGTGGGTTGTTCTTTTTTTTTTTTTTTATTTTTTTTTCAACGTTTATTTATTTTTGGGACAGAGAGACAGAGCATGAACGGGGGAGGGGCAGAGAGAGAGGGAGACACAGAATCGGAAACAGGCTCCAGGCTCCGAGCCATCAGCCCAGAGCCTGACGCGGGGCTCGAACTCACGGACCGCGAGATGGTGACCTGGCTGAAGTTGGAGGCTTAACCGACTGCGCCACCCAGGCGCCCCAACGTGGGTTGTTCTATTGAACCTCTGTTCACCAAACGTGTAGGTGTTACATATGGAAAAGGTGAAAAGTAACCTGATTATATCAACGTTGAATAAATTATTTCCTCTCAGTCTTGCAAATGATGTTGCACTGACACTGAGTCATGTTTATAATCTTAATCCATTTCTCTCCATTTCTGGGTCTTCACCTGGACCACTCTTACTCATCCTTCATATATAACTTCCAGGATCGCTTTTATCAGAAAGGGTGCTCTCGGTTTTTAATTCTTATCCTGTCTCTTATCTGTTGACCTCCATGTTCCCCATACTTCCTGTGGCAGAGTGTATCACTGCATAACTACTTGTCCATTTGCCTATATCATTCTTAGGTTTCCCTTACAAGATGGAATATGCTATTATGACTATTATGGCTTCATCAATGTGGTACATATTCCTTGAGACGTAAGTATTCTTCCAGAAATTGCCATTGGGTATCACATAGACAGTTAATGTAAGAGCCAGGATTCACATCTAAGCTTATTTGATGCCCAAACCATGTTCTTGACCTTTGACATATCCTGTCACTGCTTTTATGACGTTAGAGGATACTAAATTATTTTTTAAGGTTTTTTTTGTTTTGTTTTTAGACTTTCTAATTAGTGCCACATATCTCGGTCCTAATTTCTATTCAATCATGTACAAATTTAGTTACAATAATGTTACTATGTATTTTGATGTTTTCTAGTAAAATCCATCTTTTCTGCTTTTCCAGGGCTCCTTCTTCAACTTCCTGATGTTCCACATCTTGTCTTTTTTTAAATTTCTGCCCCATATCTTTTTGCAAATGCTGCCCATACTAATTTTCTATGTAAAACCAGTCAGGATTTGATGTCATTTCAATGAAAATCCCACTGAGCAATGAAAATCCCATTGAGTTTTATTCAAATAAAACTCAAATAAAAAGCTAATATAGTGGTACATGCAAACATCTACTTGCCTTATACTTACGTTTTTGATAACATTCCTTAATACAATGTAAATATTAATCTAATGGTAATACCAAAAGTTTATGGTTTATTGTCTGAATGCCCCGTGTTTATCTTATTTAATTGTTTGTGGTATCCTTTTTGTTGCAAACTTCTCATTTTGAAATAATTATGGATTCACAGGAAGTTGCAAAGAACACACAGAGAGTTTTCAGATGCCATTCACCCAGTTTTACCCATACGTTACATCTTACACAGCTGTGTAGTACAGTAGCAAAACCAGGAAACTGATAATACAATAAAATGTAAGTATAAGTATAGTTGTATGACATTTTATCATATTTGTGTATTCATGAAATCACCACTTCAATACACAACATACAGAACTACTGTAGCACCATAAAGGTTCTGATTGCTACCCATTTATGGACACATCCAAATCCCTCACAGTCACTGCTTTGTTCATCAAACCCTGACAACCATTAGTCAGTTCTGTCTATAACTTTGTTTTGAGAATGTTATGTAAATGGATTTATAAAGTATGTGACCCTTGGAGATTGCCTTTTTTTCCCCCACCGAAGACAGTGCCCCTGAGAGCCATAGAAGTTGCTGCATATATTGACAGTTTGTTCCTTTTTATTAATAGTATCACATGATACGTAGATACTACATTTTGTTTATCCATTTATGTGTTAAGTAACATTTTTGTTGCTTTCAAATTGGGGCTATTACAAAGAGAGTTGCTATAAAAAATATCACAGGTTTTTTTGTGGATATAAGTTTTTATTTTTCTGGGATAAATGCCCAGAAGTGCAATTGATCTGTTGTATGGTAATGTATGGTTTATTTTTTTAAAGAAACTGCCTTGCTATTTTTCATAGCAACTCTGCCACTTTAGATTTCTACCAGCAGTGTGTGAAGGATTGACTTTCTTCATAATCTCACCAGCATTTGGTGTCGTCACTGTTTTTAATTTTAGCTGTTCTAATAGATGTGTAGTGATGTCTCATTGTGGTCTTAATTAGCATTTCCCTAACGACTATTGATATTGAACACCTTCTTCCATGCTTATATGCCATTCCATGGATGGCATCCTCTTCAGGGAAAATTCTTTTGCCCATTTTCTAATTAGTTTTTTTTTTTTTTTCCCGTGGTGTTTTGTGAGTTTGTTATAAATTCTCAATCCAAGTCATTTATCAGATATTTGCTTTGCAAATATTTTCTCCCAGTCTGTAACTTATCTTTCCATTCTGTTTTAATGGGTCTACACAAACAGAAGTGTTCAATTTTCATGAAGTACAGTTTATCTTTTTTTTTTTCTTTTGTGGACATCTTTTGGTGTCATGTTTAAAAACTCTTCACCTAGGCTGAGATCCCAAGGATTTTCTCCTATGTTTTTAAGAAGTGTTATAATTTTATGTTTTTATTTAAATCTACTGTCTATTTTGAATTAAGTCCTGTGGAAGTTGTGAGGCTTAGGTTGAGATTCATTTTTCTGCCCATGAGTATCATATTGCTCCATCAGTTTATTGAAAAGGCTGTTCTTCCTCCACTGAATTGCTTTTTTCCTTTCTCAAAAACAAACAGTATCTGTGTATCTGTTTCTGAATTCTTTTCATCTATGTGTCTATGCTTTTGCTAATTCCACAGTCCTGATACTGTAGCTTATTATAAGTCTTAAAATCAGGTAGACTGATAATTCCTACCACTTTATTCTATTTTTCAGAAATGTTACAGATATTTTACTTCCTTTGACTTTCCATATAAACTTTAGAATAATCTTGTGTATATCTACAGTCTTGCTAGGGTTTGATAGGAATTATGTTGTGTGTGTATGACAGTTTACAGAAAATTGATGTCTTTTCTGTGTTGTCTTCTAATTCATGTCATGTTATGTCTTTCCATGTATTTAGATCTTCTTTGATTTCACTAGCACTTTATAATTTATAACCTAGCAGTACTGTATTTTATTAGATGTATACCTAGATATTACCTTTTTTTTGAGGGGTTTGAACTGGTGTTGTATTTTTAATTTTGATCTTCATGTGTTCATTGCTAGCATATAAAAATGCAATTGATTTTTTAATGTTTATATTGCACTATGTGACATTTCTGAGCTCACACCTAAATTAATGAACTTTTTAATAGATTGTTGGCTTTGTCTACATAAACAATCAAGTCATCTTCAATTAGAAATTATTTCTTCTTTTCTAATCATATGTCTTTATTTCCTTTATTCAACTGTATCCTGTTGGCCACAACTTCCAATTCTTTGTTGAATAGCAGTAATGAGACTGGATAACCTTGTTTTATTCCTAAACATGGAGAAAAAGCATTAAGTGTTTTACTACTAGCTATAGTTTATTTGTAGTTTTTTTAATCAAGTTCAAGAAGTCTTTCTATTCCTAGTTTTCTAAGAATTGTTATCATGAATGGATGTTGAGATTTGCCAAATACTTTTTCTGCATCCATTGATAAGATCATGTAATTTTTCTTTCTTAACCTCTTACTACAGCAGGTTATATTTCTTAGATTTGGAATATCGTTTTAGCCTTGCATCCCTAGAATAAATCCAGTTAGTTATGGTTTACTAGTTTATGTTTTTCTGAATTGCATTTGCTAATGTTTTGTTAAGATTATTTTTTAATGTCTATGGGGTGACTGGGTAGCTTAGTCAGTGAAGAGACTGACTCTTGGTTTTGGCTTAGGTCATGATCTCAGGGTTCATTGGGTAAGCCCTACAACAGGCTCTGCACTCACAGTATGGAGCCTGCTTAGGATTATCTCTCTCCCTGTATTCTGCCCCTCCCCTGCTCATATGGTCTTTCTAAATAAATAAATAAATAAATAAATAAATAAATAAATAAATAAACTTTAAAAAAATTTTAAAAGAAATTTCTTGTCTCTATATATAAGGAATATTGATCTGTTTCTTCACTCACTCACTCACTCACTCACTCCCTCCTGTATTCCTTCTTTCCTTCTTTCTTTCCTTCCTTCCTCCCTTCCTTCCTTCCTTTTCTCTCTTTCTTTTTACCATCTTACCATCTGGATTTTATATGAGGGTAATATTAACTGCATCAAATGAGTTGAAAAAGTCTTCCCTCTTCTATTTTTTACATGAGCTTGTTTAAAATTAGTTCTTGTTATTTTTGTTAGTTCTTCTTAAAACATGTAGTATGCTTTTCCAATGAAACTATTTGAGCTTGAGATTTCTTTTTCAGAAGAATTTAATTTCTTTTTTTAATTTTTTTAAATGTTTATTTTTTGAGAGAGAGAGAGAGAGAGCACAAGAGGGGGAGAGGCAGAGAGAGAGGGAGAATCTGTAGCAGGCTCCAGGCTCTGAGCTATCAGCACAGAGCCTGATGTGGGGGCTCAAACCCACAAACTGTGAGATCATGACCTGAACCAAAGTTGGACGCTTAACCAACTGAGCCACTCAGGTGCCCCTTTAATTTCTTAATATAAGCAGCTCCATAACTATTATCTATTTCATATTGGCTGGATAGTGCTAATTTGTGCTTTCAATAATTGGTCCATTTCATCTATGTTGTCAGATTAATTTGTGTAGAGTTATTTTTTATTTGTTCCCTAATTATCCCTTTTGATGCCAGTAACGACTCTAGAGATATCTCTTATTTCATTCATGACATTGGTATCTTCTCTCCTTTTTTCTAATCTGTTACACCAGAGATTCATCATTTTTACTGATCTTTTCCAAGAACCAAATTTCGTTATATTGATTTTCTTCATTGTTTCTCGGTTTTCTCACATAATTAATTTCTGCTAGTTTTGTTTGTTTATTATTTTCTTTCTTCTGCATACTTTGAGCTTATTTTTGTTCCTCTTTTTCTAGTTTCTTGATATGAAAGCTTAGATTATTGATTTGAGATTTTTAATTTTTGCTAATATAGGCCTTTAGTGATATGCATGTCCCTTCACCACTACTTTAGCTGCATCCCACATATATTGATAGGTTAATTTTATTTTCATTCTGTTGAATGTATCCTTTTCCATTTCCTTTAATATTTTCTTTTTGACTTCTAGATCACTTAGAAATATAGTGTTTAGTTTCCAAGTATTTGTAGGTTGTCCTGTTATTGCTCTATTACTGACTTTCTACTCTGATGCTATTGTGGTGAGAGAATACACTGCATGTGATTTAAATTCTTTTTAATATTTTGAGTTTGTTTCATGATTAAGATATGGCCTATTTTGATAAATGTTCTGTGGACATAATATGTAATCTATGCTTATTGTATGGTATAGCCTATAAATGTCTATCAGATCCTGTTGGTTAAAGACAATGTTCAGTTCTTTTATATTTGGCTAATTTATGTCTAGTTGTCTATCCACTTGAGAGATGGGGGTGGGAAACTTAACTATAATTGTGTGTTGATCTATTTCTTCTTCAGTCTAGCAGTTTCACTTCACATATTTTGCAGCTCTGTTGTTTAATGCATGCACATTTAGTATCGTGGATTGGCCCTTTTATCACTCTGCAGTGACCCACTCCGTTCCTTGTAATTTTCTTTGCTGGGAAGTCTACTTAGTCTGATATATCAATACAGCCACTCCTGTTTTCCTTTGGTTATTTGTATATTCTTTCTAAATACTTTAACTTTCAAACTCTATTTATCATTATACAGATATTCCCCACTTTTTTGAAAGTTTGCATTATGCCACTTCACATTTATGAAAGATCTACATTAGTACCCCTTTCCATTAATCTAAAATAATCCGGAGAGGATTTTTACTTTTATGAAAAAAGGCAAAAAGAGCACATAGTGTTTCTTTTGCAGTGAGTCATTAGAGAGGCAGCACCAACCAGTCGCGGCCAGAGTGGCACCACCTAGCTCCTTCCCCAGGAACTATGCTCAGCATCTCAGAATCAAGCCTCCCTAGCTTTGAATTCTATCTGTGAGCATCTGTGCTTTATCTGGATTTGTTTTGTGCATCCATCAGCAAGATATGTCCTAAGGTATCAGAAAAGCCTAAGAGAGGTTATTTTGACGTCTGGGAATGCTGGAAATTTTTTTTCCATATAAATTAATGATAACTACTTCTTTACTTGATACCATTTCATACCATATGAAAGGTTTCCTAAGAGCGCTGTGCTTACAGATAGTTGAGGGAAACCTGTATTTTAAGTGAGGTTCTTATAGATAGCATACAGTTGTATTATATTTTTAAATCTACTTTCAATCTTTATCTTTTAATTATTCTAATTAGACTATTTACATATAATGTAATTATTGATATATTTAGGCTTATGACTGTCATTTTATTTTTTGTTCTTTGTTTTGTTTTTCATTTCTGTGTTTTCTTTTTCTTCTCTTGCTGTACGTTACTTAAATATTGTTTAGAATTCCATTTTAATTTATCTGTGATGTCTGTACGTGTATCCGTTTGTATACAATTTTTAATTATTTGCTTTAGGTTTTATATTGTATCCACATAACTTATAACAGTCTACTGGTGTCATCTTTTGACCGGTTTGAGGAGTGTACAAAAACTTTTCTCTCCTTACATTATTCTACCTTAACTCAATTTATAACATAATTATCTTAAATAATTCCTGTTGAGAGCTAAAATAGACCATTTTATAATTTTTGCTTTAATCGTCAGATATAATTTAGAAAACTTAATAGGAAAAGAGAAGTCTGTTGTATTTCCCTATAATTTTACTTTCTGTTGTTTTTTTCTTTCTTTTTGTTGTTTCAGAATTTGTTCTTTTGTCATTTCTTTTCTGTTTAGATTACTTCTTTAAGTATTCTTTTAGGGCAAATCATCTGGCAACAATTCTTATTTGTTTTTTGTTTCTGTTTTGTTTATTTTGCTTTATTTTCAGTCATCTGAGACTGTCTTGATTTCCTTTTTATTTCTGAAGGATATTACTCTTGGATGTATATTCTGGAATGAAGTTCCCTTATTTCAGCACTTTAAAATCATGCTACCTCCTTTTGGCCTCCACAAATTCTTATCAGGAATTCACTTGCATTAGAAAACTTTGCCCATATAGGTAATGTGTTGTTTCTGTCTGTCTGCTTTCAAAATTTTTCTTTTCTTTTCATTTTCAGAAGTTTACTGCATGTCTGGGCATGAATTTCTTTGGGACTACCATGTTTGGGATTGGCTCCGTTTCTTAAATTCCTAAATGTATGTCTTTTGCTAATTTGGGGAAGTTTTCAACTTTTATTTCTTTGAATATGTTTTCCAACTCTTCTTTTTTCTCCTTTTCCTGGAACTCTGATAACATTCATGTTAGATCTCTTGTAATCGTCTCACAGATCTCCGGGTCCCTCCTTTTGCATTATTCTTCCAGATTATATTCTTTCTGTTCAAAATGCGTAATTTTTGTTGTTCTCCCTTCAGGATTCTTCTTTACATTTTCCATTTCTTTGCTTAGGATTTCTTTTAAAAAATATACCAAATGTGTTCATAATCATGGAAGTAGTTTTATGACGACTGATTTAAAATCCTTGTTAGATATTCTAACAGTTGTATCACCTAAGTGTTGGCATCTGTTGATTGCCTTTTCTTATTCAAATTGAGATCTTCCTGGCTCTTTGTTAATTCAAGAGATATTTTAATTAAGTCCTAGATATTTTGAGAACTATGTATGAGATTTTGACCTCATTAAAATCTTGTTTTAGCTAGCCTTCTTTGCTACTAATGTGGCAGGGGAAGGTAAAGTGCTGCTCATTTCTGCCAGGTTACAGTGAAAGTCCAGATTCCCCACTTCTCTGGTTCTAGAGGAGGTAACTTCTCTTTACTACTGAGTAGTGATAAAGTGACTATCTAGTAGGCCCACTCTGATACCACCTCCGTCAAGAGTAAGGAGGGGTACCCTGTTACCCTCAGTCAAGGATAGAAGTGCAGGATTCCCACATGGTCTCCACTGATGCCAAAGTAGAAAAAGACACACCAGTTATCACTCATTCTGCAAGGATAAGAGTCCTAGCTCACCACTCAGACTTCTTTGAGCCATCCTAATTGACAGAAGGGTTGGGTAAAAAAACATGTTTTTTGATGTTTATTTTATTTTTGGGAAAGAGAGAGTCAAAGCTCCAGTGGGGGAGGGGCAGAGAGAGAGGAAGACATAGACTCTGAAGCAGGCTCCAGGTTCTGAGCTGTCAGCACAAAGCCTGATGTAGAGCTTGAACTCATGAACTGCGAGATCATGACCTGAGCCGAAGCCAAATGCTTAATCAACTGTGCCACCCACTCATTTTTTTAATGAGAAGTAAGCTTTTATTTTCTTGTTTCACAAATAAGTTTGGCTAAATTGGTTGCTTTATGATTAGTGAAAGAGACCAAATTCCATATCCTTTTCTGATTTCTTCAACCTTGGCTGGGCTGTGGCAGCAGCAGGTGCAGCAGTGGTGTTAGTGGCCATGGGGTGGCAGCCACAAATACAGATGAATCAGCCAAGAAGGCCTTGACCTTTTCAGCAATTGGGAAGGTGTAATCAGTCTCCACAGACAAAGCCAGGATCCACTTGTATCCATTGATGGTAGAATGGGGCACTGATACAACAGTCAGATACCCTATCCGGAGACATATACTGGCAACACTGTGGACACCTTCCAGGAAGCAAGAATGCAGAGTTTCTTCTGTGATGTCAAGCATTTCAGGGTTGTAGAGCCTGTCATTGTCAAACATGTGCTGGATGACTATCTAAAAAGAGAAGGAGGAGATGTTCAGCATGTTGAGCAGTATGGCTTCGCTGGCTCCCACTTTGTCTCCGTCTTAAATAGCTTAACATCATCAGGATTTCAGTGGTGCCCTTGGAGATTTTAGTGGTGATGCCTAAAGCCTGGAAGAAGGAGGTCCTCTTGGGCCCCAGAACAGTGTTCTGGACTGGCACAGTGACTTCACATAAGATTATGGCACCAGCACAGCCATAGCTGGTACCTGATAAGCCAGCATCATGTCCCTGATCTCAGTGAGGTCTTCCTTGGAGAACACAAAAGCCACATTCCCCCAAAGGTGAGGCGATAGTTTTTCCAGAGCAGGGTTGTTCTCCAGATGCCTTCAGATAGCCTGTGTATCAGTATTCTTGCCCATCAGCACCACAGCCTTCCTACAGAGGGACATGGGGATCTGCTGCATCTGCTTGGAACCCACATTTCCTGCTCCCACAGTGAAGCATTTTGGATATTCATCCAAAAGTTGGATGATTGTAAGGAAGTAGTTGGACTTCCAGGTCACCCCATCTTCCCTGGGCCCCATTGCAGCTTATCAGGAATTGCCTCACAAGGTTTAAAGATGATGTCACTCATAAGGAGGCCTGGAGAGAGGAAGGGCCAATTTTTACAACCAGTGGAGAGTGGAAGTCTAGGTTACACCCTGGGCATTTGCTGGTGTGAATGGAGGTGGAGGCAAAAGTTTTTCTGTGATGTTTGGATAGAGTAAAGTAGCTGTCTGCTAAACTTTTGTAAAGTTTTTTTTTTTTTTTTTTTTTTTTTTTTGTTTTTTTTTTAATCTTGTTAGACTGCCTCTTGTCCTTTAACTAAACAGGAGGAGGCTTTTGTTAGGGCTTTTATTGTCTGGGCCCATTGGTGTTTACAAGTTACTGGCTTTTATAACACCAAATCTGCAATTTATAAAGAAAAAAGAAAACCCACAGGCTTGGTATTGTGTTATTTCCTGGATGCCAAAGTCCCTTGCCAGTCTGCCCTTTTCTCTACAGTGTTTTGCCACTATAATTAGCCAAAAGAGTAGAGGATTACTTCTTCATTTTTTAGGAAAGAGAACTCTTTGCTTATTTGTTTTAATTTTGCTACCAGTGTTTTAAGTGATTAATTTCTAAGTTGTCTAGATTACATCTCTAAGACTTTGGGCTGGCTCAGTCAGTTAAGCGTCTGGTTCGCTAAACTCTTGGTTTCAGCTCAGGTTATGATACCACGGTTTTGTGAGTCCGAGCCCCACATCATTCTCTGCACTGGCAGCACAGATTCTGTCTTTCCTTCTCTCTCTGCCCCTCCCCTACTCATGCTGTCTCTGTTTCTTTCAGAATAAATTAATAAGCAAAAATATTTATAAATTCTCATATTTCTGACAATGTACTTTTGGTGCCACAACTTACATATTACGTAAGGATAAATATGTGTGTGTGTGTGTGTGTGTGTGTGTGTCTGTGTTTCTCTCTCTAAAAATACTCAGAAATTTTGTTTGTTTTCTTTACCCTTGACATTTACGACTTCTACGGGGATAATCACAAAGTTGAGGTGCTCTCTTTATTTATGTTACATGATAGATTTTAAGCCATCTTGATCTCCAGTTTCAAGTGTTTCTTCACCCCAGAAAAATTCATTTTATTACTTCTTGATCATTGATTTTCATCTTGTTCTTGACTGCACTCTAGACTGCAAATTGTATTTTAGCGTAATTTCCATGTTCCTTCCTCACTCTCATTATTTATGTTCTTTTTTTCTTTTGCTTAAGTATTTTGTGAAAGATTTCTTAAAATTGACATCTAATTTACTCATGGGGGTTTCTACAATATCCAATATTGTGTACATTCCCCCATTACAGTTTTTACATCAGTTATCATGTTTTTCATCCAAGGTAAAGCATTTGTTTCTGTGAACAGCTGGCATAAGAATTCCTCTTAGAGAGAAAACTCTATTGAAAAAGATTTTGCCTGTGTGTGAGAAGCTAAGGGAATGCTCAGGAAACAAAGATGATTGCTGAGTTGTAATTTGCTAGAGGAGAGGTGGAGCGAATCAAGGAGATTCTGGATAGATCTGAGGCACTCACGATGACCTTTTGGTGGGGCTCCAGCATACTTTCAGCATATGGAAGTTTGGTTAATCATTTTGATTAATTTTTTTGTTTGTTTGAAAATGAAAGCACTAAGTATCGTGTTTTATGTCAGGGCCAATGTGTTTAGACCAGTAAATAAGTAAATAATGTAACAGAGAAAACAAGGAGAACATTGTCTCCTTAGTATTGGAATAGATACTTTCGAAACCCTTGGACTCCCAAGAACTATGGAATTGGTGGGGAGGAGAGTACAATCAGGCACAGAAGAAATTCCAGGCAATCTTTCAAAGACTTAAAATCCAGAGATGGAACAATACAAAGGAAGACCAAATGCAAATAGGGAGAAGATGATCATGTGCAAGTCAAAGAGAAAGGCCCGAAGAGAGACAACTTGCCAACACCTGATCTTGACTTCTAGTTATCCAGAATTGTGAGAAAATAAATTTCTGTTTAAGCCACTTCTTAGCCCCCACATCCCCTCCAAAATAAGGTAATGAGGGTGTTCCCATCTAAGATGCGGTAATGATTTTTTGTTTTTCTCTTGTTCTCAATTATTTCTCCTCCTTAGAGTTGCCCATTTACTTTCAGCTTCAGTGACACTTTTGTTCCTTGTTAACTCACTGTGCTTATGCTTCATTGAAATTGCAGAAGGGTTGGGGCACCTGGGTGGCTCAGTCAGTTAAGCATCCGACTTCAGCTCAGGTCATGATCTCGCAGTTTGTGAGTTTGAGCCCTGCGTCAGGCTCTGTGCTGACAGCTCAGAGCCTGGAGCCTGCTTCAAATTCTGTGTCTCCCTCTCCCTCTGCCCCTCCCCTGCTCACGCTCTTACTCTCTCTGTCTTTCAATAATAAATAAATGTTAATAATAATACTAATAAAGAAATTGCAGAAGGGTCATCTCAGAGAGTAGGTTTGTTTTGGTTTGAATCAGGTACACCCAAAGGGAGTAGGAGGCAGAATGTTTATATTCACTGTAATATTATTTTCCAGTTCAGAAGCCCTCAAATCTGAAGGCTAAAGGAGATAGCTAGATAACCATGGAGTCATAGCAGCAAGCATGGAACGCTTGGTTGATTACAGCATTGCTCCTGTTCTCTCAGAGGCTCATTTAACCTTACTTATTAGAAAAACAAACAAGAAACCAAACCTTTTGCCTAGGAAGTCCAGCTGCCCTAAGTATAAGCAAGGAGCAGTAGATGCCAGCACAGGTTCCCCACTCTCTGTCATCTCAGGCATCTGTGACCTTTCCCAAGGTCATAGTTGAATCAAGATTTATACCTCCCATCTGTCCCAGCAACCTCTCATCTCTGATGCCAGACTTGTTTTAAATTAATTTAATTATGCCTCCAAACCCCCATTCTACAAGGCTGGTGGAAAATTTAATCTCAGAAATTCACATACTCTGACAACTACCAGGCACCCAAATATGACCTAAGAGAGACAAACTCTTCCCAGGTTTTTAGTGCTATGATGTTGAGGAATTTGCCAACAAGATACCATGTACCCATACAGCCATTAGCAGTGAAAGAGTACAGTGGATGAGTGCAGACAATGGAGCCAAATAGTTCTGAGTAAAATATTATCTCTCCTATTAGTTGTGTGGTATTGTATATTATCTAACTTCTCTACGTCTCTGTTTTTCATCTGTAAAATGTAAATTCTAAGATGTGACCTCAGAAGATTTTTATGAGGATTAAATACATAAATAGGGGTGAAGTTCTCCAAACAGTCCCTCACACACAGCAAGCTCTAGACCTGTGTTGGATATTGTGTTCCCCTGAGTCTTTGCCTTCTATTTGGAGTGCTATGGTTTCCCAAAGGACACAGATTACTCAGCCCCCTTCTCAATCTCAGTCCTGCCCATGTATGTTTAGTTGCTTCTTCATTCTCCCTTTCCCATCATTTCCCTCAAAATCCTAGGAATCCTCTTTGCTAAGCTTAAAGTTGCACAAAAAGAGAAGAAGCATTTTTAGCTTTTTTTCTGCTCATCCAAATCGGTGGCAAAAAACAAAAAACAAAAATTACAGCTACTTTCTGGAAACAGAGGGAGAAAGGTAACCCCATAGTCAACATATAATATTATCCTGCCAGGTATGAGCTAAGGCTTTGATCATTTATTGGAATGTTGGAGAGAACTAGAATTTAAATCTATGTGCTTAAGCCTTTTTCATTGTGAGAAAATTTCAGGTTTTTTAAAATCTAATTTCTGCTAGCTAGAATCCTATAGAATTTATAATTTCTTCAAAATTATGGATAAATTGTTTTTACTATGTGTACAATGAGATAATAGTAATAATTATAGTAATACAGAATAGAAAGGAGGCATATTCCTTTGCTACCTTATGGAAATAGACAAAGCATATAATCTACTTATAGAAAACTAAAAACAAAGCATACATCAAGCTTTTTACTTTGGATTTACTCATTCACTATTAAATGTGTCTATAATTTCGTATTACTTGTCATTTTCTCTTAATAGCACTTATATTACTATAGTTATATAAAGTTTGACATTCTGGCTTACTTCATGGATTTCAGGCTGAAATGGTACTTAGAATTGATTTTCTAGGAAATATGGTTTGGTGACATAGAAATTGATCACTTTTATTCCAGTAGATAAGACTCTATAATAATTATCTTTATTAGGTATCAATATTTTCTATCTATGCTTTACAAGTATATAAATCTGATTTTCTATCCATATTCTCTCTTGTAGTTAATCCATATAAATACATATATATACATATGCACACTTTTTTTGTTCATGATTTTATTTTGCAAATGATTACATACATGTATATTTTATATATTCATAAAAATAATTAGGAATGAATAAGTCATGGGAATAAAGGGCATACCATAGGGAATATGGATAATGACATTATAATAGCATTGTATGGTGACAAATGGTAGGTACACTTATGGTGAGCAGATCATAATTATACTGAAGTTGATTCACTGTGTTGTAGACCTATTACCACTATAACATTGTGTGTCAACTATACTCAAATAAAAACATTTTTTAACATATATATATATATACACATACACATAATTTTAAGGAATATAAATAATAAACAAATACATAAATAAAGAAATAAAATATATACAAAGAAAGATATGTATATATACATTTATATATTAATTTGTATATTTACATAATGTATTTATAGAATATTTCAGCAATTTTCAAAAAATATATTTGCATATCTAATGATAATTGTTTCTGATGCCCTAGAATAGCCAAATTTCAAAAGAAAATAGTCTCCAAAGTTAAAATAATTTACCAATAACATATTAATTAATTAATTAATATTTAATTAAATAATATTAAATAATAATATAAAATTAAATAATATTTAATTAAATAATTAATTAATATTATATATCATAATGTTGTATTAATTTATACTAATATATTAATTCATATTAATATAATGCACATTGTGTCTGCATATAAATTCAATTATTGATATAAATTACAAAGTATGTTAATTTGTAATAATATAAAAAATATCATATTAAAATGACCACCTGCCTTTAAGTGCTAAATTTAAAAGCACAATTTCAAAATATTAATTAATTTCAATTTTTGTGGGCAGCATTCTTAATTACAGATGTAAACGTAATAGTTTTTCTTTAAAATTGCCCATGAACATATTTTTGGAAGAACGCCTCATTCTGACATTTTTGTGTTGCTCAAAATTTTCTCTCTAACCTCTTCACCATCACAAAATGTTGGCAGGGTAACAAGAGCCTGGGAGATGATATGAGCACGTAAGTTATGAAAAATCAGAACCCACTTAGATTTATAGGTGGTCCATAACTTTCAGGAACAGTATCTTCAAAACACCCATGAATTCTGCAAAGTAATTCTATTCTGAGTGTTATATATGAAGAATAAATAGACCTATTATTCTTTTTTTTTTTTTTTCAACGTTTATTTATTTTTGGGACAGAGAGAGACAGAGCATGAACGGGGGAGGGGCAGAGAGAGAGGGAGACACAGAATTGGAAACAGGCTCCAGGCTCTGAGCCATCGCCCAGAGCCCGACGCGGGGCTCGAACTCCCGGACCGCGAGATCGTGACCTGGCTGAAGTCGGACGCTTAACCGACTGCGCCACCCAGGCGCCCCTAGACCTATTATTCTTAAAATACCTGTTCTAAAGATACCATTGCTAGCACCTAGAAAACAGAAGGGTTTTTCAGGTCTCTAAACAAAAAGAAAAAGGAAGTGCTTTAACAAGTCATATAGTGGTGTGATTTTGTGATCTTTCAACTCACCTACATCAAGTTTTAGTGAATAAAAGTTGTAGCTACTCAATTGTGTACATTGTATGTTTCCCACTCCTTGCTAAGTTATATTTTATTTTAATTTCATATACCATTAATAATTAATCAATTTAAAACTATTAATTTGAAATGAATTATCAAGTAATTATATTATTAAAAACAATGCATGACGTGCTTCTGCACTTCTGTTAATCAAAATGTTATGTGCACACCAATTAATGTCATTTTTAAAAATCTCCTATTAGAAGGATAAGTTTATTTGGAAAATGAAGTAAAAATTGCATTGATTAAAATGGTGAAAATGTAATTTTAAAAATAATTTTGGCTTAGTACTATTTCATCGTGTATATACACACACACACACAGATACACACACACATATATGGTGTGTGTGTACACACCATATCTTTTTTAAGATCTCCACATCTTTTTTATCCATTCATCAGTCAATGGACATTTGGGCTCTTTCCATAACTGGCTATTGTTGATAGTGCTGCTATAAACTATGGGGTGCATGTATCCCCTTGAACAAGTATTTTTGTATTCTTTAGGCAAATACCTAGTAGTGCAATTGATGAATTATACGGTAGCTCTGTTTTTAACTTTTTGAGTAAACTTCATACTCTTTTTCAGAGTGACTGCCCAAATTTACATTCCTACCAACAGTGTAAGAGGGTTCCCCTTTCTTCACTTCCTTGCCAACAAACCTGTTGTTTCCTGTGTTGTTAATCTGACATGTGTAGGATAATATCTCATTGTAGTTTTGATTTGTATTGCCCTGACGATAAGTGATGTCGAGCATATTTTCCTATGTCTGTTTGCCATCTCTGTGTCTTCTTTGGAAAAATGTCTATTTATGTCTTCTGCCCATTTTTAATTGTATTGTTAGTTTTTTTGAATATTATTCAGCTCTCAAAAAGAATGAAATCTTGCCATTTACAAGGATGTAGATTGAGCTAGAGAGTATTATGCTAAGCATAATAACTCAGAAAAAGACAAATACCATATGGTTTCACTCATACAAGGAATTTAAAAAACAAAATATATGACTTTAGGGGAAGGGGGGAAAAAGAGAGAGGGAAGCCAACCACAGGAGACTTTACTATAGAGAACAAACTGAAGTTGATGGTAGGAAGTTGTTGGGAGATAGTCTACATGGATGATGGGTATTAAGGAGGGCACATGTTTTGATGAGCACTGAGTATTACATGTAAGTGATGAACCACTAAATTCTACACCTGAATCCAGTTTTAGCGTATATGTTAACTAATTAGAATTTATATTAAAACTTGAAGAAAAGGGGCATCTGGGTGGCTCAGTTAGTTAAGCATTGACTCTTGGTTTTGGTGCAGGTCATGATCTAATGGTTTCATGAATTCAAGCCCACATCGGGCTCTATGCTGTCAGCACAGACCTTGCTTGAGATTCTCTCTCTCTCCCTGTCTCTCTGCCCCTCCCCCATTCACATTGTCTCTGTCTCTCTCAAAATGAATAAACTTAAAATTTTTTAAATGAAAAAATTATTTGGTATATGTTTTATTCTTACATTTTAACTATAATATTGGCTTCTTATTTATTTCTTTATCAATCTAAACTCAAATAATATTAATGTCAACTTCATACAGTATACATAAGCGTATATAACACTATACTTATATTTCCTTCCTCTTCTCTTTTATATTATTGTTGTCATATATTTTATTTTTACATAGGCAATAAACCTACAGTGCAGTGCTATTAATTTTGCTTGGACAGTCAAATATATTTAGAACAATTTAAAATAAGAACAAATATATCTTCTCTTTCTTTTTTGAGACCATTTCTGGAACTCTGTATTTCAGATTTCTCTCTGATATTATGTTCCTTCTGTCTAAGTGCAGATATGCTGGTAATGAATTTTCTTACCACTGGTTTGTCTAAAAAATACTTAATGTAAAAATTTATTTTTTCTGGGTATAATATCCTAGTTTGACTTTTTGCTTGCTTGTGGAATTACTTTAATGATGTCAGTTTTTGTCTTCTGGTTTGCATACTTTCTGACTCTAATTCTTGCCTTTGATTTTTAATCAGTATATGATCTATCTTTCTTTCTTACTTCCTTCTTTCCTTCCTTTCTTCCTTTTTTAAATGACTGCCTAGGGGCGCCTGGGTGGCGCAGTCGGTTAAGCGTCCGACTTCAGCCAGGTCACGATCTCGCGGTCTGGGAGTTCGAGCCCCGCGTCAGGCTCTGGGCTGATGGCTCAGAGCCTGGAGCCTGTTTCCGATTCTGTGTCTCCCTCTCTTTCTGCCCCTACCCCGTTCATGCTCTGTCTCTCTCTGTCCCAAAAATAAATAAACATTGAAAAAAAAAATTAAAAAAAAAAAAGAAATATGGAATGTATGTTCTTTTTTTTTTAAGTTTATTTATTGATTTTTGAGAGAGAGAGACAGACAGAGTAAAAGTGGGGGAGGAGAAGAGAGAGAGAGAAGGAGAGAGAGGATCCCAAGCAGGCTCTGTGCTGTCAGCGCTGAGGGCTACGCAGGACTCAAACTCACAAACTGTGAGAGATCAGGACCTGAGCTGAAATCAGGAGTCAGACACTTAACCAACTAAGCCACCCAGGCGCCCATATGTTCCTTATATGATCTGGTTTTTCATGACCCAGTTCAATAGATGTGGCTATTAGATTGTCAGATACGTCATGTACTTTATAGTTGACACATACTTGCTACTCAGAATATAGTCTTAATTAAAGAAGTCAAATAGCTATCAGGCAAGTTTCAAGAGCTCTTCTCTGGGGTTTTGACTTACAAAAGAACACTTTTAATAAAATATTCTTGATTGTTAAGCAATCAAATTTATTAGTGAACAAATCGTTGAAATTTTGCAAAGTTTAGAAAATTTGAGATATTGAAAGCTTGATAGAATTTGTAATATATACTATTAAAAGACAAAAATATTACATTAAAATATATATAGAAATACCAAAATAATAAGTAAGAATAGGTACAAGAGTGATTCCAGAATACTGCAGGATTTGTATTATAAAGAGAAGAATTAAGAAATGTCAACTCTGAATTTTATAGAGGTAACTTCAAGCTTTTCTGTTATAACTCAGCTGGGAATGGGAAGGCCCCCTGAAGCCCAGTTATAAGTTGCTTCAAAAAGTAGCTAAAAACCAGTCTATCACTTAGGATTATGCCAAGGAAGATTAAAGATTGGGCAGAAAGGAGAGCAAATTGTTAGGTTTTATACTTTTGAAACAATTTTTAGCAAGGGCCAAGCTTCCAAATACTTCCTAAACACTATTTTATTGCTACAAAAGGAGAAAGTTTAAGATACTAATTTGTCATAAGATTTTTGACCCCCAAAAGGTAAACTTCCCACCTATGATTCACCCTAGAAAACTCACACTCTCAAGAAATGCAATTTCTTTATCTATCTTATACATATTTAATTTTCTAAGAAATATTTTATAGTTTCACCATACCTTCTAAAGTCAAATAATTGAGTTCATCATATTCATCTGACAGTCACTTCAGAACTTAAAGAAAAATTTTTATTCACCTGCAAACATGAGAAATAATCCAATTTTAAAATGTAAGTGGATTTCATGCCTTGAAGAAACATTTACATTAAGTACATCTTAATTTTTTCTATTAAATTTCCAATTTAGCAGTGGAAAAGACCCTAACATGTAATTATTGAATGTTTGTAACAGTATATTTATGTTGTCTTTTTTTTAATGTTTATTTATTTTTGAAAGAGAGAGAGAGAGAGAGAGCGAGCACCAGCAGGGGAGGGGCATAGAGAGGGAGACACAGAATCTGAAGCAAGCTCCAGGCTCTGAGTTGTCTCACACAGGGCTCGAACCCACAAACCACAAGATCATGACTTGAAGTTGGATGCTTAACCAACTGAGCCACCCAGGTGCACCTTATGTTGCCTTTTATAAAACTTTAAGATTATGCCATATATGCCACTGGTAAAATAATAGAGAGAATTCAGAAATTTCCTCTCTTATGTTCAATCCATGCGCATAGAGTAACAGGTCAGATGAAAACAGATAGATAAAATCTTATGGCTATGGCTACACAATTATAGGCTTAGGTGCCTGGGGAAGGAGGACTCAGTCTTCTTTGTTCTAAAGATGCAAAAGAAAGACATGAGGCTCAAAAGGACAGTCCAGATAAACAGGACAATATTTGGAATCAATCTGTGAAGTCTCTAGATTTACTCTGTGAGACCATACCTTTCATGACAGACATGGAACAATATGTATTAAGTAGAATTTAGGACTCAAATTCTGTACAGAGGCAGAAACACTAATGTTATATATGTAATAAATTCTTCCCCTTTAATATCAAATATTAAAAAAATAAAGTATATGACTTGGGAAAATGTGTTAAGTTTGAGTAAAGACAGAGGTCAGATATGAAGTGCATTGGGCAATAATATCTAACATCACATTTGTAAGCAGAGTATATTTGATGGGTCTGGCTGCCTGAGTGTTTTGGTTTGTTTTCCCGTTAGTGTTTTGCCACTCAGTATGTGTCCTGCTGGGACATGCATGTTAGATAAAAGAAGTTGACCTGGAAGATCACGAGGATTATTCTGTGGTTAATACATACATAATAACATTGCCTTGCTAAAATTTCTTTGAAAACTGTAAACAAAGGAATAATCTGAAGAAATGCAAAAGGTATATGAAAAGTAAATTTTTGAATTAAGCATTATATATATATATATATTTATATATATATCAGAAAATAGGTTTCCATAGTTGGCAGGGCTGACTTACTAGCTTGCATCATGAAAAAGTCAAAATACCTAACTTTAGAATCATAACTTGGTTGCATAATGCTCTATATTTCCATATAGATTTATTTTAGTGCTTATAGGTTTATTTCAACCCTTATTCAATTGAATATCTTTCTCACTTTTCATATTACACTATCAGCTTGATAAAGGCACCTGGCAGGACTTCTGCAACATAGCAGGCTCTCAATAATTATTCACTGAATGAATGAATCACGATGAATTTCTTCCTCTATTCATGAATTGACAAACTTTTCTATAAAGGGCCATATAATAAATATTTTAAGCTTTGTGGGCTATAGAAGTTCTCTTTGTATATCATTCTTTGTTTGTAAGTTAAAATATAAAATATAAAAAAAAAATTCTTAACCTGAGGGTAGTTACAAAAAAGGACATGGCCAAATTTAGCCTTCAGCCCATTGTTTGCAGATTCCTAATCTCTATATTAAATGGCTCTGGGGGCACCTGGGTGGCTCAGTCGCTTAAACATCTGACTCTTGGTTTTGGCTCAGGTCATGATCTCACAATTCATGGGATCCAGCCCCTAGTTCGGCTCCTCACCACTAATGTGGAGCCTGCTTGGGATTCTCTCTCTCCCCCATCCCAAAATAATAAATAAACATTTAAAAAAAAAACAAAAAATGAAAAAAATAAACAAATAAATGGATCTTAATTTGATTTCTAAAACTCCTTCTAGTTTCCTGAGTTCCCTTTCAGTGGTATATCAGAGCTGGCCACTATCAGCTCAGTAGACGAACTCGGCGAACAGCATATAAAGTCTCTCTGTTTATGTATACGTGTGTGTGTGATAAGCTTGTTTATCAGCATACCACTGTTTAAGTTAAAAAAAATAAAACCAGAGATTATATTTAAAATTGTCATCCAATTTAAGTATTCAGGTTAAATTTGAAGTTCAGGTAACAAACACAAAATTTAAGTATAAGCGTGTCTCGTAATATTTGGGACATTCTTACATAGAAAATAATTTTTTGTTCATCTTAAATTTAAATTTAGTTGAGAACTTTGTGTTTTTTATTTTCTATTTCTGGCAACTCTCTCTGCAACCAGTGGAGATCTTTTGAAAAAACTATTAAATGTGGTGGTCATATATGTAATGGAAATATTTTATATACTTTTTAATAATAGCTTTTCATTATTATTAAGTAATAAGGATTTTTTTTAAATACAAATATTAAATATTGAAAACAAATCCTGTCATTCTGTGGCTGCATCATTCATGATATACATTTAGGCTATATTATCTTTACTATTATAATCATAATTGAGGACTATTAAGTGCCAGGTATTAGCTTATATGGTTTACTAACATTTTCCTCACTTAATACCTGCAAAATATTCCATCATATAGATGAGAATACTAAATATCATAGAGTTAAGAACAAAACATCAATGAAAATTTAAGAACAAAATGTCAAAGATCATATGATTAGCAAATGATGAAATCGCTATTTCTTCTCAGATTTTTTACATTTATATTATATTGAAACTCAGTCTAGTTGCTAGCTATGAAACAAAGCTGTATATTACTATTCTTTCCCATTTAGGGATTATTTCTCTCTTTGGAACATTTCAAGACTATTCTCTTTGTATCTTTTTTTATTTTTCTGTGAGGATGCTTACCAATTTATATAGTTTTTAAAAAGAACAATGGTATCTTATTTATATGAGTATTCCCAACAGTATTTAGCACACTCTTTTATATTTATGTGAGTTTAAAAGTATATTTGGTGAATAATTTATTAGTGTTGAATAATTAATGATGACAGGTTAATAATTAATGATGTGATTGCCTAGTGTATTTGTTGAATGAATGCAAGAAGTGTGGGGTTTTTTTTCTATTACAGTTTTGTTTTGAAACTAAATTTACAGCAAGATACTGAAAACGCCAAAAGAGTGACTTTTGTGACCCACCAAACAAGGACTTTGGCACTGAAAAATTAGAGGGATGACAAGAATAAAATAGCCCTACTTTTCTGTAGTGGATATTTTTCTGGGGAAGACAGACAGATATAATATTCAGAGTTTCAGTAAGTGCAATGAAGAAATATAAAGCAAAATGAGTAGATAGAAAGTTATTGTAGGGGATGCGATAGTTTACACAAGAAAATGTTTAAAAGGCAATGCTGATAAGGTGATATGTGAGCAGAGATTTGAAGAAAATAAAGTAGCCATTCAGCTATTTAAAAAAAATAGCATTTCAGGCAGAAAGAAAATCTAGTGCAAAATCCTTGAGCGGATGTGTACTTGGGGTATTCAATGGAGAACCACGAGACTAATGACATTCATGCAGCAAGGTGACATGAATCCACTACTCAAAACTCTTGCTCTGCTGCTGCTGTTTGGAGAATATTCCACAGAAGAGCAAGAGTGAAAGCACAGAGAATAGCTAGGAAGCTATCGTTTAGTCCAGGAGGAGATGATGGTGTCTTGGACTGTGAAGGCAGCAGTGGAAGTAAGGAACAGAGGTTGGATTCTGGATATATTTCAGAAAAATTGTCAACAAAATTCACTGATGGTTTGGATGTGGAGTATTAGAGAAAGAGAAGGATCAAAAAAGATGCTAAGTGAATTGGGCTTATTATCTAGAAAATGTGGTTACTAGAAAAATGTGGTTACTGTTCCATGATGGAAAGACTAGGGAAGAAACAAGTTTGGGGAGGCAGCTTTGGACTTTTTAAATGTGAAGTACTGATTAGTAATCTGGGTAAAGATTCCTTATAGAAAAAAGATGGTTAGAACTCATTTGCTTATGATTCTCTTACAAAGTTGAGAAGTCAGTTGGATAAAAAAGTATGCAGTTTGCAGAAGAGGTTGAGGCTGGAAATACAAAGGCATTATTCATTGATTACAAGTGGAATTCAAAGTCATGGAACAGTCTGAAATTATCTGAAGAATGAGTATAGGGAAGTATATAGAAGGATCAAATATTAGGACACTATAACTTTACAGTTTATGAATTCAAGTATAATCCAACAAAGGAAAATAAGGAAGAGTCACGAGTAAGGTAGGAAAAGAACCAAGAATGTGGTATTCCAGAAACTAGTTAAGAAGGGGTTTCAAAAAAGGGAGAGGACATGATCAGTCCATTCCTGCTCCTAGGATGAGTAATATAAGGATAGAGGAGTGGTGGAAACATGGTGATGAGTAAGGAGTTTTGCTGGATAATTGGGAATTTTCATTAAAAGGAGGAAAGAGTTAAGTAATCAAAAAGAACCATCACTAGTCCTCTTGGTTCACGGGGAGAAACCTCATGGAGACAAGAGAAGTAGCAGATAGATGGATCTTTTGATGCACATTCATTCTAAAGTGACTCCCAGGAGGCCAGCAGGAATGGACATCAGGTTACAAGTGAGGAAACCTGCCTCATGGCTTTGGGAATTTTCTGCTTCTTTAAGGAATCATTAGTTCTTCTGATATGAACAGGAGCAGGACACAAAAAGAATACATTTGGGCAGGAATTGGCTGCATTCCATTCCTGCTATAACTCAGCTTTAATTGCTGGGCATAACACCAGCTCTTTCCCTTGGGTGAACAGTGAGAAAGCCCTACTGTGTGCCAGGTGCTGAGCTTGTAGCTGTGATGTAAAAAGTTGGCAGCAAGATTCCCCACATTAGGATGTGCAGGTAGAAAATCATCAGATCCTCCTCTGGCATGATCAGCTTAGCTGAATCTCAGTTTTGTGGCTGTCCAGGATTGAATACCTTACTCACTGAGCTCTGTCCAGTTTCCATGCAGTTTTACAGAAAGACTGTCCTTTTTTTTTTTTTCTTTCTTTCTTTTTTTTTTTTTTTTCCTGACTGATCAGTCTGTAGGAGATCATTCTGGGATAGGTTAACTCTTCTCTCTCAAGATGGGACAAAAATAGATTGGAATGGGTTCAAGAGAGAAAGGGAGGACAAAAAGTGCAGTTAAAAAGTATAGATAGTACTTAATGTAAATATAAAATTATTATGTGGAAAAATTGAAATTTGATGGAAGGATCATGGATTTGGACAGCATCCACTATTGTTAAAATCTTAGACTTATTATGGAACATGAACAAAAAGTTGAATCTTTTTTTTTCTTAATTTTCTCAGATTTTCTCTGACCAGTAATGCATTGCGCTATAAGAATCTATAAGCATGTACTGTTTTAAAACCAAATTAATATTAAATTTAATAATAATAGTATCTTTGTGACCTTTATATTTTATTTTGCCTGAGAAGTCCCATATGAT
This sequence comes from Leopardus geoffroyi, assembly GCF_018350155.1. NCBI lineage: Eukaryota > Metazoa > Chordata > Mammalia > Carnivora > Felidae > Leopardus > Leopardus geoffroyi. Next base: position 93,113,974 of record NC_059336.1, on the reverse strand, counting down.
GCTTATAAATTAATTACTCTTTAAATAGTAACATTAAAAAGAAACAAAGTAGTCCTGTGATATCTCCATGTGTAAAAAAAAAATAATGTAGGCATATGGATAAGACACAAACAAGAAAGTACAACCATATATCTTTTTTTTTTTTTTTTAATGTTTACTGATTTTTGAAGGAGGGAGAGACAGAGCATGAGCGGGGGAGGGTCAGAGAGAGAGGGAGACACAGAATCCGAAGCAGGCTCCAGGCTCTGAGCTGTCAGCACAGAGCCCAATGTGGGGCTCGAACTCACGAGCCATGAGATCATGACCAAAACTGAAGTCAGATGCTTAACTGACTCAGCCACCCAAGCGCCCCAGTACAACCAGTAGTTGCCATGTCACACTAAATACTCTTAAAGTTGTAAAACAAGTGGGAAATAAAGACTAGAAAGCCCTACTATGTGCCAGGCCCCATTAGATTGATTTCACTAAGAAACTACTCTGGAGTGGTTTTATAATTAAATTGACTTACCTTTATCGTTGTACAACACTGTCCTTGTGATGTAAAAAAAAAAAAAAAACCAGACTACTTGATTAATTGCTAATGTAAAAATCACAATTGCTTTCACCTATTTATTTTTTGTTCCATTGTTTCCTCATGGTTTCCCTCCTGTTCAATGACTCCTCGGCCTCTTAGAGTCCTTTTTTGTAGAACTTACATTGAATCATGTATTAAATTATGTTTTTAAACTTTCAAAATATGCTCATTAGTGCTAAATTTATTCCACTCAGCAAAAACCCCTTGGCAATAATATTAAAATAAAATAAACATTGAGTGTGAGCTATGGCAATTTGGAAATTCATAAAAGTGCAATTTTCTTTCCTTTTGTTTCTTGGAAGCTGTACATTAAATTTGTAAAGCAGATTGCTGCTAACACTTATAAAACTGGGGTTGGGGGCAAGAAAAGTGATGCTGGCATTACTCTAGGAAGTCAGGTAACAGCTAGCAATGAGAACCAGAAAACCAGGTGGCAATGCCATTAACCCAGTCAGCCTGGCCCTGGTTATCGCTGGGAATAACCGTCAATGGAGAATATAATTCCTTAACTTTCCATCCAGTAAAGTATAAGGCAACACATTGAAAATATAAGCTGGAGCACAGGATGAGAATTATTGATGTTGAAGAAGAGGATTTGGTTAGGATCTAGAAGCATAGTGTACACACTCTAAAGCCCATCCTCCTCCTAAAATTGCTCGTTATTAGTACATTCTCCCTGTGCCTCTGCAAACAATTCTATTTTTAGCATAATATTCTACCCAGTTGTGTTCCTATTTAGGGATTCAAAGTATGTCAAAAGACAGGTTTATGAAATATATGTGTGCTTTGAGAAGAAACTGTATCTGAGAACGAGTGTTTTGCTTATTAAGCTCAGCAAATGAATTTTATTTATTTGATTTGTGAGAAAATTTTATAACATTTCTCAAACTTTTCTTAAATACTATTAAGTCCAAGGAATTGTTTTAGGCATGTGTAAGACATATATTGTCCTATCTATAATAAACTTCAGCAGAAATGTTAGATGATAGAAAACAAACACTAATGATAAAACTGTGTGCTTATTCATTTTAATTGGGAATGTGGAGCATAAATGGACCTTTATATATTTCTATGCTCTAGAGGCAAAGATATTGAACTATTAATATAAATATTAAAAATGGGTAGAAGTTATGTCTGATCATTCCTAATTTTAACTTTTGCTTTGTGATCTTTAATCCTGATTTTACCCAGAGAAGAAGAGTGGAAGGAAAAAAATCCACTGATGGTTAAAGATTAAAAGTATTTCCTTGTTGAAATCATTTAAAAAAAATTTTTTTCAACATTTATTTATTTTTGGGACAGAGAGAGACAGAGCATGAACGGGGGAGGGGCAGAGAGAGAGGGAGACACAGAATCGGAAACAGGCTCCAGGCTCTGAGCCATCAGCCCAGAGCCCAACGCGGGGCTCGAACTCCCGGACCGCGAGATCGTGACCTGGCTGAAGTCGGACGCTTAACCGACTGCGCCACCCAGGCGCCCCGATGTTCAAATCATTTTAAATGATATATATGATATAAGAATTGCAATGGGTCTTTGAATTTTGTTATTTATGATTTCAAGAGTCTTCTAAATTATCTGGAGTAAACAAATGTGGATCTCTTTAGAAGATAAAAGTATTTGAAAATATAAACAATAAGTAATTATAAAATATATAACTTTAACATTTAAAAAATATTAAATAAAACAAGTATACATTTTTCACATTCTTTTTTTTACTACCATGTAGTGAGAATGAATTGCTTATCAAATGTAATAGTTACTTACTATTGATTTTCACAGAGCTGTTTGATGTCATTTCTGTACGTAAATAATATATACCTCTGTTTTCTCTGTAAAATATTATGTTTTAATATGCTTATTTGTACCGAAAGCAAAGACAAAATGATTTAGACAACTGAAGTCAGTTTCAGGTACATTTTTTTTTCTCCCTAGATAAATGTAAGCTTCAAGGTCATGGCCATGGCCATGTTATGTATTTCATCTGTTTTCACTGTAGCATGTATAGGTCTAGGCAAATAGTAATTACTTATTTACAGACAGTGTATAATTAAAATGTGTATAACCATTATTAGTTAACTCTATACATTTATGGAGAATTGTGAGACTAACACTGCCCCACAGACAGTAAGCTCCCTACTGTTTACCTAGCAAGTACTCAATAAATATTCATTGAGGGACAAAAAGAAGGGAAAATATGTGTACACACTTAGAGGAGCGACAGACACACCATAGACAATTTAGGAATATTAGGTGTTGTTATTGTCATTAAAGTGAGTTCTCTGAAGTCACACAGCTGCCAAGTGGCAAAGATGTGACTCACATCCTCATATTATTTTCTGGCAAACTTCACTTTCCATCATGCCCAAACCTGAGATGGTTAAATCTTAGGGAAGTATTTACATAGTATTAAGGATCTTCCCATGCTCTTCTTAGACCTGCTGTAGACATGAGAAATAATCAAAAGTTATCAGTCCTGTAAACAAGGGTAATGTATGTTTGCTTACCACATGTACCCACGTGTTAAATCATGGTCTTCTTTTTTCCAGTGGATTTCCTGACTGGGAGAGAGTGCTGTATGAATTCAGATATCTAGGGGAAGGGATTTGTGGGCTCCAGGTATCTTTCATTCTAGTAGACTTGGCAGATTATGCTCTTTGACCAATAATTCCAAATGGCGACCAGTACCAAACCATTATGTATGCAAAATAAATACAAAGGGGACCTGACAGTGTAAGCCCTATCTTTCTATGGTTCTTCAATTGCTCTTATCACAAAATCAAGTCTCCCAAATCCATATACATTGAGAGAAATATAGCTGATGCTCATCTTTATCCAAAGAATTCAATGAAGTGTCTGGCTAAAAATTGTATGACTCCTCTTGCCTCTTTTATGATATTTCATCTAGGAGGAATGAATTGTCACCATGCATAATTATTTATCAAGAAAGAATTCTTGGGGCTTCTGGGTGGCTCAGCCAGTTAAGCATCCAACTTCAGCTTATGTTATGATCTCATGGTTTGTGAGTTTGAGCCCCATGTCAGACTCCATGCTGACAGCTCAGAGCCTGGAGCCTGCCCTGGATTCTGTGTCTTCCTCTCTCTCTGCCCTCCCTAACTCACACACTCTCTCTCTCTCTCAAAAATAAATAAACATTAAAAAAATTAAAGAAGAATTCTTGGGTAAAAATCTGACTTTAACATTATTCATAGGAATTTCAACACACCACAATTCTGTGGTACTCTGGTAATGCCCAGCACTTATGAGGCATTATATTTTATTTCTTTACCTTCTCATCTTCCCCACTTTGTTTTGTGTCCCTTGAGGGCAGGGGTCAAGTCTTTTCTTTTTAATCTCAATATTAAAAATGGTTTGTCCAGTATCTGGTGCTCTTTAGTCAATGAAGGCATCACATATTTTACACAAATAGCATTTCAAAAGCCACCTTATCCAAGCTTACTGAAATTGTTGTTCACATGAAGCTGGATATACAGCATTAACTGCTTATGTGGCTACAGCTAGGAGAAATGTTTGGTAATGCAATAAACTAATGGTTTCAGATATATGGGAGACATAGCTGAAATATCTCCAAGTCTTTTTTTTTTACCTTGGATATCATTTGTCCTTCATTAAATATTGAACAGGACCTAAAGCCACTTCCAATATTACAGAGCCAATAAAAATAAATAAATAAAGCAGAACACAGAGTAGAGATACAGAAAATTGAGGGAGGTGTAATTTCTGGGGTAAGAAAGTTTTCCCCTACCCTTTTTGTCCTTACTTTGTAGAAAGCTCATATTGAAATAAAAGATCTGAATACATATCCAAACTAGCCTAACTCTGAGCAATGTTGTTTTTTAGGAAAAATAGAGTCAATTTTGTTTAATTAACATTTATTGAGCTTCTCTCCTATGTTGGGTGCTATGCATGAGTATAGTAGCCAACAAGGGAGGCATGGTCCCTAATGTAGTGATACTTTCACTGTATTTATTTGGGAATTAAGGTATATAAGATATGTATGTTCCATGCCATCATTAAAAATAAAGAGTAAAACAGATTACTATATGAAAAAGATTATGCTAAATTATTAATTTTTGGTTGATGCAAATAAAAAGCCTTATAATTTATCTGTAAATGACATAAAAGTACTCAGAAAGGAAAGAAACAGTCTCAAAATAGGTGTGTTGGGACAAAGAACACTATAACAGAGCAATAAATGAAGCAGAACGAACATGACCCAAAAAACGCACAGTCATGTTTGCCTTGACACTTCTAGCTCTGGTTTATGTTAGGAATAATTTGAACTCAATTCAAGAAACACAATTTATATTATCTGCAAATTATCTTCAAATTAATGGCTTAATAAATATATTTAGTTCATTCTGTGATGTACCTCAAGTTATTCTCAATATAAATGATACATAAACCATATAGGTGTTATTAAATATTAATATATCTAATAGATTATCTTCAAAATTCTGGTACTTAGAATAAGCAGATTAAGGAAACAAAACTCTCAACAGAAAAATAAAATGGTTGGTAGCAATAGTTGTACATCAAAGTCACTTGAAGAATTTTTTTTTTTTTTAATTTTTCAACGTTTATTTATTTTGGGGACAGAGAGAGACAGAGCATGAATGGGGGAGGGGCAGAGAGAGAGGGAGACACAGAATCAGAATCAGAAACAGGCTCCAGGCTCCGAGCCATCAGCCCAGAGCCCGACGCGGGGCTCAAACTCACAGACCGCGAGATCGTGACCTGGCTGAAGTCGGACGCTTAACCGACTGCGCCACCCAGGCGCCCCCTGAAGAATTTTTAAGAAGAAAGCAATCATGTCTGGATACCAGTCCAAAACTATCCCTGGAAATCCTGACTCACTGGCCTGGGGTGCTCCTCCCAGTTTTTCAAAAAGACTCTTCATGTGATCCTGATGCACATGTAAGTTTGAAAACCTCTGAAACATGCCTGTCTTATGTCATGTGTTAGCTTTTCCGATAGAAAACACAAATTTAGAAGACTCAGTTTTACCTGCTAGGTGAACAAGCTATCTTCAAGGGAGAAATTTTAAGTAAATACTGCAATTTACAAATATATCATATGTATCCTAGATTAAGCCCATTGTTATTTCTTCTAATTCTTCTTTATTTGCCTTGCCTTTGATTTACTCTATGCACAAAAAATATATAAACTCTCACTTATTTTCAAATATCTGGGATTCCTTTTGCAAACTAGGTCCACCATAGTCTTCCCTGTCATATTCTGACAATGGTATTAAGCATATTTCACCTCACTGTCTAGGACAATTTCGATTACCTCTTTGAAATCCCAGAAATGCTTTACAAATCCTCTTTCTTGCTTATCCAAGTCCTAGTTGTATTTCTGTGAGAAGGCTTTTCAAGCATCGTAGTCCTCAGCTTTTCTGCAAGGAGTAGAATCTTCCCCTCTTTATTTACACACTAGCTCCAGTGGTCCACATGAAACATAGCAAGGACTAGGAATAGGGATCAAACAATGCATGGGGAAGGGAATGTTAGAGTTGACCAATGATTTGCTGATGTTGCCATTAGTATTAATAATTCTAGGGGAAAATGGCAGTTATAAAGATATATCCATTATTTCAAACTTTTCATTAATTAAGACAGCATGAGCAGTTAAAATCTATGAGGTTTTACTATAATTGACATTGTTCAGCAGTGGCAATTAAAATTAGTCATTCCAAAGACACTTGACAGGCCAAAGTTCAATTAGATTTTCAAAGAAAGGAAGTCTGGATGTTTAGCCAGTTCTGAAACCAGTTTTCATCTATGATGAATGAAAAAGTGCCTCATAAGTGCTTCACATGAAAATGATAGGCACTGAGCATCAGTTTTACCCCAAAAGTAAGGCTTCAATTCACTTGTGCTCTAAGTGTGATAGAATAAGCCAATTTGTGTTTAATGAGGAGATGCCAAGAATAGTTAAAGAAAAAAAAGTAGGTCATAATTCTATCCTGTAAAAATATGGTGTTAGACTACCTAATTAGCCAATGACATTTTCTTAAAGGCAAGTGAGGCATCTGGTCATAGAAGTGTCCAATTGTACCACATAACTTTGAAGTGTATTTTGGGCAAACTTATCTTCTTGTTAATGAAGCATCTAAAACACCTTTCTACTCCGTGAAGGCCACAGGTTTTAAGGGTGACTGCTTTTCCCCTGAACTAATTTCCTTCAAAACCTTCTGCAATCGTTTTTTCTTTCTTCTTTCCTTGCATTTTCCTACTTAAAATATGCCTTTTAGTACATAACTAATAGTGCTTGAAGTTCTAAAGCTCATGTTGTTAAATGAAGGAATCATATTGTTAAAACATAAGATTTGCTTACGTTAATTGATAAAGTAGTGGCCATGCAAAATTGATTACTTTAATCCACATCTGGAATTTGTGGATAGTCCATATCAGCCTACTAAAAGGAGACTTTTGGAAAGTTACTAGGTATAACATAAGCAAATTAAATTATATAGGAACTTTGATTTTATTTATTACAAAGAAAGCAGACTCTAGATTATTTAGTAAAAGATTTTGTGGATACCTCACAGAGTACTGTCAACCTCGAGTAAATATGAGAGACTTCTTTAGGATGCCAAACATCACAATATCTGTTTATTTCAAGAAAGGAGTATATGCTGTTAGAATTATAAATAAATACTTTTTGCAGAGAATAGAGTAACAGATGGCTGGAGATGATTGTCCATATCAGTGAGTTAGCAACAGTTAAAAAATACTTCTATAAAATATTAATTTTGCCATTTACCTCTTTTTCATATTGTACTTAAGGGAGGATTTAGTAATACAGGCATTGCATGTGGCATGAAAAACCAGGAATGCAGTAAGTTAAATCTTCTCATAGATAATTTTCTATTGAAAATGGTAAAGTAATTTGCCATTTGGAAGCCAATTTTAGAGAAGTATAAGTTCTGTTGTTGTACAGAATAATTATCATTGTGCTGAAGATGTAAGCTAATAAAAAAACAATAACCTCATTTATGAACCTGCTGTGCATCTGGCGTGGAACTGGACAATACATATAGCATATCGTGTAGTGATAGTCACACTTAGGCAAAGAAATATTATCATACCTACTGTAAAAATAAAGAGAATCTGAATGTCAACCAAAATAATAAGGCATAGTTAGGACACCAACATGGGTCTCTTTACTTCCCAAGCTATCACTTTCGTCCCATGCATTTTTTATGGGTCCCTCTTCTCATTATGTTACCCACACATTAAAACTATGTTGTGATATGGCCTCCACATCAGATCATTAACTGTTTTTTTTTTAAGATCATTAACTCTTTTTTTTTAATTTGTTTATTTTTGAGAGAGAACTTGCACACCCACATGAGTGGGTGAAGGGAGAGGGAGAGAGAGAATCCCAAGCAGGCTGTGCACAGAGCTGAATGCAGGGCTCAATCCCAGAACCATGAGATCATGACCTGAGCCAAAATCAGAAGCTGGACATTCAACCGACTGAGCCATCCAAGTGCCCCTAGATCATTAATTCTTAAGTGAAGGCAAAACTGAATATTTTGTTTGCTTGTTTTTTTTTTTTTTTTTTTTTTTTTTTTTTTTTTTTTTTTTTTTTGTTTCTTGGTTTTTTGTTTGTTTGTTTGTTTGCTGGAAAATCAGACTTTCCCTTTGACTCAGTGTATAAGCTCAGTGGGAAACCTCGGTCATCCCACAAGGGGATTCAGGTGTCTGTAGTAAGAACACTTAACATGATTTCTACCCTCTTTAACAACTTTTAACTGCACAATACAAGGTTGTTAACTGTAGGAATGATGTTGTGCTGAGTTCCTACATTTCAGTTTTCTCTAACACTCAGTACATAGCTTTTTATTGCAGGAGCTTAATGGCTGATTGACATTTTAGCTCCATATTCATTTCATACCTCTTTCTGTCTGCCCTATTACTAGGATAGATGAAGTAAAGCATTTCTCTCTCTGGTGGAGTTCCATAAAACAAAGGATCTATTACATTTTTCCAATAACCCTCGAGTCTCTCTAGCATATCTGAACTGAAGCTAGCTGTCAGAATAGGATACTCTCAACCTATCCCTTTAGACCCACGTGGGTTCTAAGAATCCTGAGGTTGGGTGTTAGGGACCTACTGAAAAAGGACAGCTCATGAAAAAGTCTTTCTTTTCTTTTTCTGGAAAATAATCTAGGGCCCGCTTGAAAATTCGGGTACACTATGATAATAGTAGCTAACATTATTGAAAGTGTACCATGTGCCAGACACTCCTCCATGTGCCATATATATATATATAAATCCATCCATTCTTAATAACAACCCCAGCTCCTAGATGTCAGATTGGCAATGTTCTTCAGGCATCTGAGAAGAGAGTATGTCCCTAATTAGCAAATAAAGTTGATGTTGACAGTATTTAAAACAAAATGAAAATGATATTTAAGAATGTCATACTTGACAGAATCATCTACCAGTGTCTTTTATTTCCTGGTATCATTTGTAGGTCTTAACTGGTGTTGATGAGAATTGCTATGATGCTAATTCAGAACAATTAGCTTTGATTAGTAGATCAGTTTGCAACCTTGAAGTTAAATGTTGACAGATAAAAATCTTCAAATAGTATATATTCTGTATTTTTAATGAAGCACAGTGAAGTTCATTATGTGATCAGTGGGTACAAAGAAGTAAATTACTTGCGTGGAAACTGTAGCTCCTTCCCAAAATGTTTTATTTCTCCTTATTCTCAAAGACTATGTACACAAAAGAAATACAAGACTTTTTTTTTTTTTTAACCAAGAAAAAGACTGTATAAACAGTTGTACTAGAAGTAAATTATACCTGACATATACACCAACCACTTTAGAGTTTTTCTGTCAGGCACAGCATGGTATAGTGAGGAGCAGATACTCTCAAATAAAGTAACAGATTGGGGTTCTCAGAGTAAAGATCTTCCTTGATTTATGGTTGGAGTTGCATCCTGATACATACATGCTAAGTTGAAAATATTATAAGTTTAAAATACATTTAGAACTTTTAACCTACCCAACATCATCATTTATTATAACCTGTCTTAAACATACTAAGAACAGTTACATTAGCATACAGGAGGGCAGTCTAGGGCCACACTACCCTGAACGCGCCCAATCTCGTCTGATCTCGGAAGCTAAGCAGGGTCGGGCCTGGTTAGTACTTGGATGGGAGCATACAGGAGGGCAAATCATGTAACACAAAATGTATTTTATAATAAAGTATTGAATATCTCATGTGATTTATTGAATATTGTACTGGAAGTGAAAAACAGAGTGGTCATATGGGTACAGAATGACTATAGGTGTATCAGTTGTTTACCTTCATGACTGTAAGGATGACTGGGAACTATGGCTTGCTTGCACTTCCTGGCATAAGAGAGTATCATACCCCTTATTGGTAATCCAGGAAAAGATCAAAATTCTAAGTACTGTTTCTACTGAATGCATACTGCTTTCACATCATCATAAATCTTAACTGTAAGTTGAAACATCATAACTTAGGGACCATCTGCAGTGCTATAATTTATCAGGTATTTGATGTAAGGAGGTTGGCTTTTTCTCACGTGTAAAATAGGAATACACATACTTATTATGTAAGTTAATTATCAGGATTACATAAAGGTAATATAAACCTCTTAGTATTAATTTAGTAATAGTTCCATAAATTCTAAAATGGATTAACATTTTCACAGATAGTCTTCTGTATGTTATTATCATTATATTAACTATTTTTATTTTGTTAAATAATCAACCCAGAATAATGTTGTTTTCTAAAAGTCTATTTTATTTCTTTTTCAGAAAATTCATTGTTAGAGTATAAAAACCATGGATTTTGTAGGTTAATTTTATATCCTGCAACTTTACTGAACTCATTGATTAAATTTAGCAGTTTTTTGATTGAATCTTTAGGATTTTATGTATATTAAATCATGTCATCTGTAGACAGTTTTACTTCTTCCTTACCATTTCTAATACCTTTTCTTTCTTTTTCTTGCCTTATTGCTCTAGCTAGGACTTCTAGTACTTTATTGGGTAAGAGTGGTGAGAGTGAGCACCTTTGTCTTGTTTTTGATCTGAGAGGAAAAGCTTTCAAACTTTCACCGTTGAATATGATGTTAGATGTTGGCTTGTCATAAATGGCCTTTAGAATGTTTATATATGTTCTTCTGTGCCTAAATTGCTAAGAGATTTTATTATGAATGGATGTTAAATTTTGTCAAATGCTTTTTCTGCATCTATTGAGATGATCATGATTCTTTTTTTTATTCTTTCATTCTATTAGAGTGATATATCACATTGATCTATTTGCATAAGTTAAGCCATCCTTGCATCCCAAGCATAAATACCACTTGATCATGGTTTATAATCTTTTTATGTGCTGTTGTATTCTGTTTGCTAGTATTCAATACAGAATTCTTGCATTTGTATTCATCAGAAATATTGATCTGTAGTTTTCTTTTCTAATAGCATCATTTTCTGATTTTGGTTGCAGAATAATGCTGGCCTTGTAAAGTAAGACTGGGAATGTTTCCTCCTCTTTGATTTTTTGAAAGAGTTTTACAAAGATTGATGTTAAGTCTTTTTTAAGTGTTTGGTTAAATTCACCCATGAAGCCATTTGGTGTGGGGCTTTTCTTCTCTTCGGTGGAAGATTTTTGATTATTGATTCAATCTCCTTACTAGTAATTGATATATGTAGATTTTTTTTTAATTTCTTTGTGATTCAGTCTTGCTAAGTTGATGTTTCTAAGAATTTTTCCATTTCTTCTAGGTTGTCCAGTGTGTTAGCATATAGTTGTTCATGGAAGCCTTTTATGATCTTATGATCCTTTTAATTTCTATAGTATCAGTTGTAATGTCATTTTTATGATTCATAATTTTGTTGATTTGAGTCCTTTTTCTTTTTTCCTTGGTCATTATATCTAACTAAGGGTTTGTTAATTTAGTTTTCCTTTAAAAAGAATCAACTATTAGTTTGGTTAATCTCTTCTATTGTTTTTCTGTTCTCTATTTTATTTATATTTATATTTATTAATCTTTATTATTTATTTTATTCTGCATTCTTTGTGCTCAGTTTGTTATTCTTTTGCTAGTTCTTTAAGGCCTAAATATAGGTTGTTTATTTAGAATCTTTCCAGCTTCTTAATGTAGGTGTTTATTACTATGAACTTCCTACTTAGAACTGCTTTTCTTCACCCTATAAGTTCTGGTATGTTGTATTTTCATTTTTGTTTGTCTTAAGAAACTTTTTTATTCCCTCTTTAATTTATCTTTTGACCAATTTGTTGTTTAGGAGAGTGTTGTTTAATTTATATGCATTCATAAATTTTCCAGTTTTCCTCTTGTTATTGATTTCTAATTTCATGCCATTGTGGTTAGAGAAGTTACTTGGTATGATTTGAGTGTTCTTAAATTTGCTAAGACTTCTTTTGTGGCCTAACATATGGTCTATCCTAGACAATATTCTATGTGCATTTGAAAAGAATGTGTATTCTAGTGTTGACAAGAGTGTTCTGCATGTCTGTCAGATCCATTTAGTCTATAATGGATACAGAATCCATTTTTTTCCTTATTGGTACTCTGTATGGATAATCTATTCATTGTTAATAGTGGGACATTAAATTCCCCAACTATTATTGTATTACTGTTTATTTCTCCTTTTAGCTATGTTTTTGCTTTATATATTTAAGTGCCCTAATGTTGGGTGCGTACATTTTTATAATTGTTATATCTTCTTCGTGCTCTCATCCCTTTATCATTATATAATGATTTCTTTGCCTATTTTTACCATTTTAGTTTAAAATTGATTTTGTCTTTTATAAATATACTTACTCCTGGGGTTTTTTGTTCATTTGTTATTTGTTATTTTTGTTTTTTGTTTTGCTTATCATTTGTTTGAAATTTCTTTTTCCATACCTTCATTCTCAGTCTGTGTGTGTCTTTAAGGCTAAAGTGAGTTTCTCATAGGGAGCATATTGTTGGATTTTTAAAAATCCATTTAGATATTATGTGTCTTTTAATTGGAGAATTTAATCCATTTACATTTAAAGTAATTATTGATAGGTAACGACTTACTGTTCTCATTTCGTTCATTGCTGTCTGGTTGTTTATTAGATCCATTGTTCCTTGTTTCTTATCCTACTATCTTTTTTTGTTTGTTTGTTTTGATGACTTTTGGTTTCAGTATGCTTTGATTTCTTTATTGTGTTTTGTATATAATTATGACAGGTTTTTCCCCGTGGTAACCATAAAGCTTATGTAAAATATATTAAACTTTAACACCTGATTTTATTTTATTTTATTTTTTTTTTTCAACGTTTATTTATTTTTGGGACAGAGAGAGACAGAGCATGAACGGGGGAGGGGCAGAGAGAGAGGGAGACACAGAATCGGAAACAGGCTCCAGGCTCCGAGCCATCAGCCCAGAGCCCGACGCGGGGCTCGAACTCACGGACCGCGAGATCGTGACCTGGCTGAAGTCGGACGCTTAACCGACTGCGCCACCCAGGCGCCCCAACACCTGATTTTAAATTGATAACTTCAGTAAAGTTTGTAAATGTTATACTTTTCCTTTCCTCGCCTCACATTTCAGGTTATTGCTGTTATTTTACATGTTTGTTTGTTTTATTGAGTAATAATAGATTATTATTATGGTTATTTTTACTATGTTCTTTTTCTAACTTTTAAAGTAGAATTGTAATTATGATTATGCAGCACTATTACCCTATTGCAAAATCTATGACCAAATATTTATACTATCTTTTTATGTTTTCATAGTGTTAATTAGCATTCTTTTACTTTTGCTCTAAGAGTTTTCTTTTTATTGTGTTCTGTAATGCCCATAGGTTGGCTCTTTTCATTCTTTTTCGTTCTTTTTTTCTTTTTGCTCCTGTGACTGGATAATTCCCAATGTCCTGGTCCTCCAGGTTGCTGATTCCTTCTTCTGCATGGTCAAGTTTACTTTTTAAATCCTATTAGATTCTTCAGTTCAATGATTGTATTTTAAACTCAAGAATTTCTGTTTGTATTTTTTTTAATTAATGTTTGTTTATTTCTGAGAGAGAAAGAGAGACAGAGCATGAGTGGGGGAGAGATAGAGAGAGAGACACAGAATCCGAAGCAGGCTCCAGGCTCTGAGGTGTCAGCACAGCCCTACCAGGGCTCGAACCCATTAACCAGGGATCTCATGACCTGAGCCGAAGGCAGATGCTTAACTGACTGAGCCACCCAGGCGCCCCAAATTTCTGTATTTTTTGTTTGTTTGTTTGATGTTTGCTATTTACTTGCCACACTTCTCATTTTGTTCATTCATTGCTTTTTAATTTTCTTTAGTTGTCGGTGTTTTGTAGTTCAATAAACTTTCATAAGAAGATTATTCTGAATCTTTTGACAGTTCACAGATTCCATTTCTTTAGGGTCAGTTATTAGTGCTTCATTTATTTCCTTTGATGGTGTCATATTTACTTCATTTTTCATGATTCTTGATTCATTATATTGGTGTTTGTGCATTTGAGTGAAGGGGCTCCTCTTCCACAGGTTTGCTTTAGAAGAGACATTTCTTCACCTCATGCTCAGTTTAAGTTTCTGGGTATAGATGCTGGTAATGTCCTTAGGAAGGTGGGTCCTGCTTTATGGCCTATTTTTGGGTGAGGCAGCTGTTCCAGCTCTGAGGCTGGGGATGGGGGTTGTAACATTTCCAGAAAATAGTTGGATAAGACTGTTGAATTTTTTCCCCTATCCAAGTGAGGTTGTAGGATGTATGTCTGGATTTTCTGGCTTACTAGATGGTCGGGACTTGGTACCATATTCAGTACCAGACAGAGTTGTGAATTAGCTTCCCTGTCTTGGCAGGACAGCAGGACAGAACCCAGAGCTTTACAGCTTGTGGTTTGGGGACCTGAATCAGGCCAAAGTGTGCACTGAATTCCCTTGTCAGGTGAAGCTACCAGTTTGACTCTGAAGGTGGGGAAAGTCATCATCTGTGTTCTGTTCAAGTGCTACTGTGTATAGGGATTTTAAACAGGCTGTGTTGCTTCCAATGTGCTTTGGTTACGCTCCCTGGCCAAATAAGTTGAAGGCTGTATTCAGCAATGAATGAATGGGACTACAAGTTAGATTCCCTGCCTGGGGGCAGTGGGAGATGCAGCTCTAAAGCCAATAAAGCTCTTTGTTGTCTTAACCCCAGCCTACCCACATACCAAGTTCCATGACTAAATAAGACCATTGGCTTTGTTTGGCAAGCTATTTGTTTTGCCTTTCTGTCTCTTGGCTTGAGTGCTACTGACCTCTACAGTGTCCAGGTGTTGTCTCTGGCCCTTCTGGTCAGGTGGGGCAGAAAGACACATTCTACAGCAGGTAAGGCAATGTCTCACCTCCCTTGCCTGGGTGAGAAGAGGAATGGGCCACTCCAGGCTATTTTCAATTTACCGAATAGGTTCTTTGGTTGGAAGGGGCTGGGAGCCACCCTCAACATTGGCTATGTATTAATACCCCTGCCTGTGCATAGCATAGGAACATCCACATTTGATACTAGCTCAGTTCTGGGAACAATCAGCTTTGGGCCTCGCTGCTTCTAGGAATTGTCTTTAGCCCTTCTGGTCAGATGGGGCTGGAATGTACTCTCCACAGTGGATGGTTCTGTGACTCAACTCCTTTCCTGGAGATGGGTAAACTGGGCTGTATGCCAGCAAACTTCAGTATCTGAATCAGGTAAATGTGCACCTGCTGAGTTCCCTGGTCAGAATGGATGCCTGACTTGGTTCTGCCGATGAGCAAAACCTCTGATTGGGGTTACTGCTGAGGCAGAGCAGGTATGAACTCTGTCTGCCAAGATACTTGTGCTAGTTGTTGAAAGACCCTTCCCACTTCTCCATCACAGATTCCCTGTGGTTGAGCTGTGTACTCTCCCCAGAAATCCTCATGGTGTGAGATGAGACTAGAGGCTCTCACAAAGTGCTCACAACGCTGGGGCTAGTGCTGGTTGTCCCCTATGGGCTCCTTTTTCTGACTGGAGGAACTGGAGGCTCGAGGAGACCTCTCTGATGCTGTGCTGGCCTTGGGGAGGGACAGTGCAGTCAATGTCTAGCTGCTTCTCTTTTCTTCTAATGCATTCTGTCTTGGTCTGTGTAGTGCAAGGGGGTGGTAGTACTTCAAACCCACACTCTAGGATTCTTTCAGTAATGTCTTATTCTTAAATAGTTGTTAGTTGTTCTTGTGAGGGGGACAATGTCAAGAATGACCAGTCACCATTTGGTTATGTCACTTATACTCTAAACATCTTTACCTAATAATATCATTTAGTTATTCCAGTAATGCTTCATAGTATCTTTTTTCCTATACACTGAGGTCATCTCCCATACACTCTATGCATTTTTATTTATTTGTGAGAAAAGGAAAAAAGGGAGGTATATTTCATTAACCCTGATATTTATCACTCTATGCATAATACTGGTCAGGTGCTGTCGGTAGTAACAGACATATTAACTCATTGTTTCTATCCACAAAGAGCTTATTACTAAATTGGGAAGAAAATTTTCATAAAAATGTTCATGATAGCACCCAATAATATTTTATGTGTTGCATGGGGAAATTGTGGAATACGTCTGTATATATTAATTAAAGGGTCAAATTTTATTCATATTACATTTAGGATAAGATAAAGATTGGTGAAAGATTTGAGTTACCTAAGGAACACCTATGGGAGATTTAACATGTATGTCTTCTTCAGTAGATTTTAAAGTATCAACAGACATGTTGATATGTGAATAGAGTTATGCCACTCCTTCTCTGAACATTTCTAACCTAATAATATCATTTAGTTATTCCAGTAATGCTTAATAGTGTCTTTTTTTCCTGTTCACTTACACCCCACCAGTATTATTAAAGCAAGCATGATTAGTCAGAGAGAATTCATTTACCTGCTGTACTTTGCTGAAAAGTCTAGTGGTAGGATCAGAATGATCATGATGATAATTGTTGAAATCAGCAAGAAATATATACATTTGGTTAGCAGTGAATACAGATAAAAAGTATTTGATTTTCTTTAACTACAGTGTCTTTAGAATCAAGTAGGAAGTGGATTAGAGATTGGGTCAATCACTTGCCCATTTCTTCTTAAATCCTTTCCCCTTTCTGTTCCCTCACCCAACAGTTTCCTATTACTTTCTACTAATATAGACATTGGCAAGAGATTGAGATTAAGAAAATAGGAGAAGCCTGAGTACTTCTCATTCTTTCCCTTGCTTTGATGCTGATTTGAGCAGTCTCTGTTTTCTCTTTCATGAGTCTGCCTGTGTATTCCCTGGGTATTCCCTTTGCTATCTTTCTGGTCCCTGTGCTTGGTTTCTGGTAGCTATATCCTTTCTTTGTATTTCTAGCTTTAAAACTAAGGGTGCTTTCTTTTTTTTTAATTTTTTTTAATGTTTATTTATTTTTGAGAGACAGTGACAGAGCAGGAGCAGAGGAGGGGCAGAGAGAGGGATACACAGAATCCAAAGCAGGCTCCAGGCTCCGAGCTGTCAGCACACAGGCTCCAGACTCCGAGCTGTCAGCGCACAGCTGGACGCGGGGCTCAAACTCACAAACCCTGAGATCATGACCTGAACCAAAGTTGGACACTCAACCGACTGAGCCACCCAGGCGCCCCATAAACTAAGGGTACTTTCTATACTTGTTTCTCTTTGGACTGTCCTACTTCCTCAGTGTTCATCTTTTTAAATACGTCTCTATCTAGTTGCTCATTTTATTTTATGAAATTACCTGGGCTCTCTTTCCCTGGATGGACCTTGAGCACTTACAGTGATTCAGAGGGCCTTTTTTCTGATAGAGTCTTTAGTGGAGAGTGACTACACTTTTGCATCCATTGCACTTCCCAGGCAATGGGTGTGCTACTGCATCTTTTACTCCCTTGCTCAGCAGTTGCCTGTACCTCCCAGACAGTAGAGGCAGTGCCGTTGACTTCTCTCCATGCTCCATATGTGTCCCCCTCTTGCAGCTACAGATTTGAGGAATAGGATGAACTTGCCTGATAGGAGACATAATTCTTCAATATAGGGAAATTATTTGCTGAATGTCATCAGGTCGAACCTCCAAACAAGTTCTCAATTTCTGTTGTAACTTCAAACACATAACAAGATATTGCAAATGCAGGGAGGAAATGGCAGATTAGGAGTCAAATTGAACTTGATTAGAGTTTTATTTTCACCGTTAACCAGCTGTGTGACCTAGGGATATGGGAAGAGAGACAGATAAAGAAAGATTGCTGGGAGAGGAGACTCATTTGAAAGGATATGTAAAATTATTCATGAATATGACACAAAGACAAAACAAAATGATAATCCATCCTTTATCAGATTAGTAAATTTATATAAAAATTGTCTCTTCATTTCTTGAATTATTTTTAATGTTATTTTGTAACTGTTTCTAAGAATTTTACTTCATTTTAAAGGATTCTATTCTTTCCAGACGTTAGCCAGCTAAAGGGAAGTTTTATAAGGGGAGGGGAAAGAGAATACAGGAAAAGGGAGACTTCCAGAACCACAGTTTTCCAGACAAGGCAGGACTGGATGAGTTTTGTATTATCATGAGATAAGCAGAGATGCTATTAGTAATGGGGCAGTAGAGGTGGGGGGATCACCGTGTGGCTCAGAAGTGATAAGGGGCAGGCTAAAGTAACTTTATTCTTGGCCTCTCCTTCAAATGCTTAGTCAGTCCCTTGGCATGTTACAAATCATCAGCAACAAAATTAGTTATTATTTCTGTAAATAAAATGGGTCTTAATATATATTTCTAATCTTTGCATATCGTGTCTGACACATCCTAGTGAAAAGTGTAATACTCATAAAAACCAGGTAGATGACTATATTACTGTATTCTGGGTTGAGAAAAGAAACTTTTGAAACCAGGAGTCAAAGAGTTACTCTGGGAAGAAGCGAGAATTGTAGAATGGGAAGTAGATTTAATAAGGCTTTACTTTTGTGGTCCTGCTGAGTTACTATTATCCAAAACACACAAAAGCTATTTTCACCTTGTTCCTAGTTTCTCCTAATGGCTTTTTCCAGATAAAAGTATTTTCAATGTGTGATTATTGAGGTCAGAGCATTGTTTCAATGTAATTGTTTTTTGTTGCCTTTCATTCCTCTTAGAAAATGGCATAAGAAGATTACAGTTCAGTAGAACCCTTGCCTTTTTTTCCTAAATAAATTAGTTGTAAGTAAATGGTCGGATTGACAGCATGTTTGAGTATTGCAACAAGTGAACTTTATTTAAATTGCACTGCTGTTGATAATACCTACCTCTGAAATATCATCTGTGATTCAAAGGAGAGTGACCCTGCCAATACAAGAAGAGTAATGGTTGTGATGTTTGTGCTTTTGCGGTTTGACTGGTATTCAACTGGCTAGTTTTCTTTTTATGTACAAAAGCTTCTCAAACATTACTTTCCTCTGAGTTGCCAACTAGGTGCTAACACTATGGTTGATAAAGCTGCACGTTAAAATCACCTGGAGAAATTTCTCCCAACACCCATGTCCAGTCCCTACTTCCAGAGAATTCTGATTTCGTGTTTAGGTATGAAGATGAAACAATTTTTCATGTTTATTTTATTTTTGAGAGAGAGAGACAGAGCGTGAGCAGGGGAGGGGCAGAGAGAGAGGGAGACACAGAATCCGAAGCAGGCTCCACGCTCTGAGCTGTCAGCAGGGAGTCTGATGCGGGGCTGGAAGGAACTCATGAACTGTGAGATCATGACCTGAGCCGAAGTTGGATGCTTCACCGACTGAGCCACCCAGGCACCCCAACAACAGTATGTTTTAATGTGCAGCGTGGTTTAATGCGCAGCGAGTTCCTCCTGTAGAGGGAACAACGAAGGGGAGAAAAAGTAAAGATTTTTCTTCTATAATGAATTTATAACCTTAATAACTTGATGAGCAACATCTTAGTTTTGCAGGAAATTGAAATCGAGGGAGCCATATGAAGACAAAGAGCTGGTGATCTGGCAGGTTGGGTGTCTTAGACACAGGTAGGGTGGGGAAGGCTGAGTTGAGGGAGATATCAGAGTGGAGATGAGATAAGGAGTGAAGTCTCATTAGGAGAAGTCCAATGTTAGGAAGTGAAATTGCAAATTGTAGGTTTGAATCACAGAATTGCTGCATCCCTGAAACAACACGCCAGTTTTTAAATAATTCTATTTTATTGGCATAAGTACAAATATTTTATTTGTCTATACTCTTTTATTTGTGTAGTACAAACAGCCAACTGTGTTGATTCATCCCCTAGATATTATTTTAATATATGATGTAAGTACAACTAGTTTTCTATCAAAACTTCCCGGGCTCTTGACCTTGGCATTTCTTAAAGACTACTGAATTGCACCTGGCTGCATTTTCCACTTAACCTCCATCTTCCATTTTCCACACTGGCAATCACAAGCAGTCTGGTTTCTCTATAAAACCCACAGTTCCATTCCCTCTCCCTCCATAGATAACCCAACCTCATACTTTCTGAGGTAACTATGGCCATCCCAACTCCTTCTCTAATAGTTGACCAGTATTTCTACCGAAATCTCTACCTCTTCCCTTTGACTCAGTGAGAGGAAGCTGCCTTCCTCCTACAGTCTTCACATTTGCTCTGGATCCCCAGTCCTGCCTGCCCCTTAGGTATCCAAACAGTTACCTTCTTCACAGAATTAATTCCATTTGTCCCTCAAAGTTTTATTGAAACTTCACCTCAGGAGAGGAGGCTTCCAATGATTTAGGTTCTACTGGTGCATGGAAGAGGGCAGGATGGAGGAGGCTAAAGATGCTTATAGCACCTAGTTCTCAGATATAACATATAATTGTTGGTTAAACAACCCTGTCTATACCCATTAAAAAGAGCAATCATGTCTTCTTCAGCTTTCCCTAACCAGTACCTAGCATGGAACAGAGTATGCAGGAACACTCCCATCTAGAGAGAGAAAAAAAAAAAATAGAACATGATTTGTTTTGAAACAGCTGATGGAACATACAATACATAGTTATTTATGAGCCAAAAATAGTAAGGAGAACCTACAGGCCTGCTAAAATCTACACACCGCTCAGAATTGTCAGTGACTGTTACAGGCATTTAAAGGTAATCAAGGAGACCTACTTGTGAAACTTTGTACAGATTTATAACAAATAGCCAAGTGCTGTGAGCTCAGCTCTGCTGTGGACAGTAAGTCACAGCCAGCTTGAGAGTCAGCATCAATTATAACCTCACCCTGATGACACACGCTGCAAGGAGAACAGAAGGTAACATCCAAGTGTGTCCCAAATGTTTTCTGGTGAGAAAACTAAATGAAATCAGGAAAAAAAAACACCAAATTTTTCTAAGTTTCTTCAATCTGAATTTCAGTTGGTTGCAAACAAAAGAGAAAATGGCAAGTCCCGTTTTGTGTGGAATGGTTCAGACTCTGAAGAGACATCATGGAAATGATGAGTAGCCTTGCCACCTGTGTAGGATAACTTGTGTGGTGGTGCCACAGAGTCGGTAGGAGACTTTTCTGTAGGTCAGTAATCTTGGATTCCAGTTAATATTAGCTATCTTTGATGTGAAATGTGACCTGCACTACCTTAATTAAGGCTGTTTTTATTGATCTGTCAACAAAATCATTTGGGGGATGTTGGAAAATAGAGAACAATTGGACTGCGGTGTTCAGCCAGAAGGATTTCGAAATCATTATGCAGCATTGAAAAAGAAGCAAAATCTCTAGCAACATCATTATTAAGATGATGTCTGAAGTTTATATATATTGTGTTCATTCAGCATTCATAATAGAATGTGTACATTTTCCTTATAACAGCCATGGTGGTTTTTAATAACCTAAATCATGCTGAAAAGCAAAAACCCATGGGTATCCATGGCAATCAACTAACATCCAAATTGCCATGATGCACAAAGCCTAAAGGATCTTACCCCGTCCCATAACCCTTTTATCTTATTTCACTTCATTCTCTCACTTCCTCTTTATGCTCTATCTTCCTTTATGCTCTCCTGGTCCTTTACTTGTGTCACATACACCCTGAGAGCCTTTTTCTGTGCTGTTTCTTTTGTTTGGAATGGTATCCCCCAGATCTTTTCAGTACTAGTAACTTCTCATTGTTCATCTCTGAAATAAAAAGTCATGACTGTCTAATCCAAAATAGCCCTATTCATTTCCTCCCAATCATCTGATTCCCATTATCCAATATTACTCTCCTCCATGACACCTTTCAATATTGGATATTATCTCATTTGCCCGGTTTCTTGTTTCTTTGTTTTCTCTAGTTCTCTCTTGAATATAATCTTCATGAAAACAAAAGACCATATTTATCATGTTCACTTTTGCATCCCTCAAATCTAGGATAAGAGCTACTCAAATAGTTGCTGTGTGAATGAATAATTGACTGCTGTAATGTACAACATTTAAACACTTCCTTATTCCAGGACTGGAAAATGTTCATAACCTTCTAATGGATAAGTAATCACCCTTTTGATTTCCAAGCATGGGGAATTATAAATATTGCAATTAGTTCTGGACTTATGTAATACCAACAGTCTTATGCTTTAGTGTCATAATAATTTCACATTAGACCTAAGTTGGGAATTATCACACCAGTTCTGGGTGCTGCTGGTTTTATTTCTGATGGTTTTACTTATAGCATTCTTACCCAAGTTGGGGGATGAGTGGGTAGGTGCACTATGGCAATTGATAGATTCATGTATCCGTTTATTTAGCAACTATTTATTGAATACCTCCTATCTGCCTAGTACTGTGCTTGATATACAGCATAAATTGGAATGAATGACCCCATGGAGTTCATGGCTAATTAAACAGTTCCTCACAATGAATCACAAAAAGCGCTATGATTAGAGAATGACAGAATGTCATGAACACACAAAGCTGAAGCACTTGACTCAAGTTAGCCTGTCTAAGAAAGTTTCCCAGAAGAAGTGACATCAAACCTGAGACTAAAAGAATAAACAGGAGTTAGTGAATAGAACTAATAGAAGCACCTCCTGGCTTCATCCACCAAATGCAGTAATTGCTAGAATCCATTCCTCAAAACGCTTCATTCTATTTCAGGAAGTATTAAATTTGGTTTCCATTTCAAAATCGTCATCATCAATCTTTATTCAGGGAATAGTTCTAAACACCTTATATGTTTTATTCAAGTAATCTTTATAACAACCCTGGCATGGTACTAATACTATATTTATTTTACACATGAAGAAGTAAAGTTCCCAATGTTTGACCCCAGCTCATCCAGCTGGTCAGTACCATGTCGTTCTGTTTTCTGCTATACCCTGTGATGTCTGCAATGGACTTAGTTTGCAAGAAGGATATGTTTTGGGTGATAACAGGAGTTACATGTCAGTGTAAAAAAAGGACATTGTGTAATGCCCAGGTCTTTATATTTGACACTGATTTTGTGAACTTCAGGGCATTTCAGATAATGGTACCAGACACTTACCATATAGCTTCAGTTCAGGTCCAGAGTTGCCATAGTGACTTATTCTGTAGCCTAGAGAGAAGGCAGGTATCCTCTACCTCAGGTTACTAAGCAAAAGACCAGTGCTGCCTTGAATTTTAAGTCTCTTTAAGGTATCTTAATGGAACAACATATTTCTTTAATTTAACCTGATAACGTAACATTTTGAGCATAAGAGGGGAGTTACCATACAATGGCTACGCCAGAAGTATGCATCTCCTGTGAAGAATATCCACTACCTCTAAATGAAATTTCTATATATGATTCCTTCTGTATCCCCACAGCTTGAAAAACCTTGTCATCAGGATGAAGTCATCACTTGTGTTTGCTAAGCCAATACACTAGGTCTCCGTTCTAGAAACACACAACTATTATAACTCAGACTTGAGGCTTTGCACTGTTTTCATCCTCATAGCAGTAATGGGGTGTTGCACCCACTGGAGCTGTTGCCAGATTCTAACACCAATCTTGACCTAAAGCAATAGATCGTAAATAAGCCTTGTCTACTGGATCTCACTTCATAGTTATACGTGCTGCTCTTCCAACAATAACAGTGTGATCTAGTTCTTGGAATCATTTCCGTTTATGGTTTACCATTCCTTGACCATTTCCAGGACCTCCAAGTTGTATCACATAGCATTTGCCTGGGCCTTTGTCATTGTGGCTGTTGAGTAACCTATTCCTTTCTCTTCTGACAGTGGGACCTCATTTGGTCTTGTCAGCCACTATCCAGAGACCTCAAAGGCAACTGGGTAAAAATCATTACTGGAAGGTCTGGATTCCTATTGCCAGACCTCGCATCTTAAGTAATGTTCAAATAGTTTGCTATACCAGTTTGAGATGGCCTATTGTTCTTTTGTTTTTGTTTTGATTTTTCTAGTCACTTGTAAGAACCTATTGCTACTTAGATTTTTCTATGGTTTACTGAAAACTTCTGTCTCAGACGTTTATAGAGACTAGATAGGTAATGTAAATGTGAGAAGCCAGCCAGGTGGGCACTCTGGTGACCTCTGGGCATTTCCAGGGAACTGCAGCTATTCCCTTAATGCTCACTCTTACCAGATTTGAACATGATCCTTATTGTTCCATATATTCCACTTTTCCTTAGAAGATACAAATTTATATATTTATGTGAAATCTCCAATTTTGTAAAATTGGAAACTAAGTCAGAAATTTAAAAAATACTGAGAAGCCAAAAAATAAAATGAAATAGAGCAGAACAACAGCTATACCAACTCTCTGAAATTGCCCTGATAGCTCAGTTTACACCAAAGGATGACATAATTCCAGTCCTGTTCGTTTAGGGTACCACAGTCCTGTAAGATCTTTAGGAACCTACCTTAGTATGTCTTCGAATCTGTCTTATCTAGAGAAAATAATTATCCAGATTTCAATATAAAACGGTAACCTGTTTTGGTTGACCACTTCTAGAGAGCAAATTGAAAGGTACAGACATTTATGGATATATACGTTAAACTATGTAGTACCCTTGTAGTACTGTTGTTGCTACCACTGCTAATAATAGTATTGGTAGTAATACCATTTGTAAGGAGTTCTCAGACTTGGGGATGTCAGGGCCAAAATCTCCAGATTTTTTGACACGTCTGAGTTTTTTCCTATTTCAGCTAATCTGATTAAGTTTTCCACTTCACTTTCTATGGAAAGAAAGGGTAATCCTCAGCAGAAGCAATGACTTTAAAACATACCTGGAGGGGGGAAATGAAACATCCAGGATTCCCAGAGAGATTTGATAAGTTTACACAAGTCACTCTCTCCACTATCTGTGACCACTTCTATTTCTAGCACCTTTTTAGCGTTCCTGACAACATTCCCAGTTGAACTGAATAATTTACCCTCTCACCTGACAGCAACTGTCATTATAAAAATTACCAAGCCAATTCAGAGAGTATCTTCACAATGGGAGGGGGGGACTTAAACTTTTAACAACCTTCAAGAAAGCCTAGACTCATCCCCACCTCTTGTCAGCTTGTACATGAACTCATCTTTAGTTGCAAAAAGTTGGCAGATTAGAAGATTATATATGACAGATCTGAAATAGCATTCATGACATTCTTCGCTAGTAGTACCTCTGAAAAGAAGCATAACGAAAAATCATATTTAGAAATTTGGTAAGTACTCTACAAATCGAAGAAGGTTAGGTTTATGGCCAACTATTTATAATCTATTTCATTTATTTATACTAAAAATCCTAGCAAGCTGTGATTTTTTTAATATTACAAGGAGGTTTATTAGAAATGCTATGGAATGTTGCTCCTTTTTGGCATGTATTAGATTTTTGCTTTTATGCTCATTTCATTTATTTCACTAAGGAGCTTGGAAGGACACTAACCTTTTGTTTCATTTTGAATATAGTCTATCTGCTTGAAAAATTGCTACTTCTTTCTCAGCATTCTGTTTCTGGAGTTGAATTATACTACCCTGTATATGCTAATGATGTATGTTAACCTCTTTGTTTGCCAGAGCTTCTGAAAAAGTTTGGTCAACCAAATTATTATATTTAAGTGATAATTATTTATTTTTCCAAAAATTCAATTAAATACATATATATATATAACTTCCCATGTCCAGAGATCAGCATTGTAAAGCAAAAGTTAGCACATGGGTTTAGACTAATTCTAGGCAATAGCAAGGAAAGATAGCAATTTGTTCTTGGGCACTCCTGTGATAGATGACTCTCATTTTGGTTTCAGAAACTCTATTTTTGAAAACATACTTTGCAGACCCTTCTTAATACCTGTGTAGTTAACCTCTCACCAGCCTATCAGCCACTATACTGGAGTACTATTTGAAGGTGTTTTAATTTCTCTCTTTTACCTTATTTGTTGTTCATACTTTGAATGTTTCCTCTTTTCTCTTTTTGTAACCTGCTGATTCTAAGCCATGGTAGTATAAAGGATAGCCCTTCTCCAATTACTGTCTTGTTAAAAGCCATAGGTGGTGTTGTATATCTATGTGATGATGTGCTTATTTACACTGCCTTCACTGACTTGAAGGGGTTTTACTCCAGGTTTGCTAATATATGCATACAGATGTTTTGGCTAGTGGGTGGGAACAGGAAGGCAGTTGTGGCCAAGTAGAGGTAAAATCCCAAACTCATATTTTATAAGTAGTAAGTCATAAATTACTTAGGATTCTATCCAGCTCTCCCCTACCAGTTTAATGAGGTAAAGGAAGACAGTCATCATATTAAATTATGTCAGTTTTTCTGGGAACAGGTGACAGAACAAATCATTTCAAACTCCCTCATTCTACATTCTAAGAATCCACTGAGGACTATAACTGCTGACCTTTGTAGCAGCTGAGTTGTAGCTTGGGAAAAAAAATGAGGGAAGATTATATTTCACTGGACATTTTTACCCTAGCTAAAGTGATTCTTACCAACTCCCACCCTATAAAATGTTCTTCTGAGAAGATGGATACATGTAATAGAGAGTTTTCTAGTATGGATATTCATGTTGTTAATAACCATTTTTGAAAGTTGATTACTTTGTCCAGAGCTCAACTAACAAGGGTTTATATTTGAATATGTATATTGTGTGTATATGAAAATATTTACACATGTGTTATGCATATATGATCATATATATACATAATAATTATACACATACATATATAGAGATAAATAATATATGTATAGACAACATACAGATTTGATAATTTGTGTGTGTTTGTGTGTGTGTATATATATATATATGTATATATATATATATCAGTATATCAAGCCACAGAGAAATTGAACTTTTGATCAGAAAGTAACATTATTAAAAGAGCTAAAATTTTATTTTTTTTCTTTCATGTTCCTGGGGATTTAAAATAAACTCATTATTTTCTATTTCTTGTTCTCTGAACTCTGAAATCAGTATTTCATAAAGAATATTTCAGGGACCATTATTCACACAAGATGCTTCATGAGAAAAATAGGAGTTTCACAGCTAAGTAAATTGGGAAAGGCTGTTCTTTCTAAGTATGTGATTCTATCATCATAGTAAAGGTTCTAAGAAATTTGCTTAATTTTGCTTAATCTAGCATTTCTCACATATGTTTGACTATGAAGTTAAGATTCTATAACTGCTTTTTGGAGATATTGAAGTGCTAAAAAAAGTTAGAAGTTTTGAACTTTTTAGAGAAATTTGTGATGTCTTTAATCAGTGGTTGTTTCAAATGCCTTTGACTCTAAATTTCTCTGGGTTATAACATGATGCTTCTACTTACCTTAGGCATGGCATTCTTGAAACTGATTTATGTTTGCTATTAATTAATTATAATGAATAAATGTCCTTTATTGAACAGATATAATTGTTCCTTGTCTTTGAAGTACAACAACATGACAGCATCGGATGTTACAAGTGAGATTTATGTCACTTGTGTCAGTTATATCTGTTTAGAAACTGTGAAGATTCTTGTATCTAGAGTTTTGCCATTTAAAAACATTTTCCTTATCTTACTCGTATTTTCATGAAATGGAAAGTGATCTGGGGATCATTTGGTCTCAATCTTTTTTTTTTTTTCTTTCTTTATAGAAGGGAAAACAAAGCAAAACAAAACAAGGAAAATGACTGCTCCAAAGGTGGAAACTTTAGGGGCGCCTAGGTGGCTCAGCCGGTTAAGTGTCTGACTCTTGATTTTAGCTCAGGTCATGACCTCACAGTTTGTGAAATGGAGTTACACGTCAGGCTCTGTGGTAATAGCAAAGAGCCTGCTTGGGATTCTCTATTTCCCTCTCTCTCTGCCCTTCCCCCACTCCCACTCTTCTCTCTTTCTGTCTCTCTCAAATTAAATAAATAAAGTTCAAAGTTAGAAACTTTAGAGAAGGTGGAATCCTCCATTAAGGGGGGCATTGTAGCAGAGTGAGACAGCGCAGGCTCTGGAGCCAGATCGTCTAAGGTCAAATCCTGGCTTTAGCCCTTATGAGCCATTTGGGCCAGCTGCTCACCTGTTGTGTTTTTAACTGCCTCATGTGGAAAATGAGCATACTAATAATACCTGCCTCAAAGGGTAGTTGTTTGGGGCCAAGTGAGCTAAAATATGTATAGCTTTATTATCTGGTACATAGCAAGTGATGGATAAGTGCTTGCTATTATTATTATTATTATTATTATTATTATTATTATTATTAAGATTCAGGTCTTTAATCTAGCCAAGTGTCTTCAGGAGACAATTTATAAAGTGTCCCTATAGGGAATATTTAATAATATTTACTGATTTAGCACTCAGTAAGCACTATCCCACTGAGGCAGTGAATTGGAGGCTGCCAAAATAAAGTCTAGGTTGCCCTTGGTCCTAGAGAATGTGCAATGAACAAAGCAACCCTTAATGTGTAATTTACATTAGTAACAGATAAAAGGTTGTTGTGTAAAGTATTGAGGTTTGATTGTCTTACTGTTCTACATGATCTAGTCTAGTCCATCTGAAATTCATATCTATCAACATAAAATCATGTTTATTTGTGTGTGCATTTCTTTTTCTCTTAAGAACAAAATGAAAAATTAGGTGAAAATAGGATTGAATGTAGTATTTCCCTTCGCTGACATAGGGCATGAAAAGGAATAGAACTAGAACTTTCTATGCCTTTGGAAATAGCAGGTTTTCAATAAATGAAAATAAAATAATTAACCTGATATGTTGATATATTAGGTAAATGGATGGGAAGAATTGATCATGGCACAAGAGGTAGTGTACAGACAGAATAATTGAAATTCAGCTAAAATGAGTTAATTTCCCAGGGTCTCATAAAAAAATACGTGGAAAATTTAAAAAAAAAAAAAAAGGAGGCTTCACTGAGACCCCATTCCAGTGTGCTATTTCCCAACTCACTTACAGTTCCAATATGAGATTTATTGCATAAAGGTGAATAGAACAGTGTTTTGGAGGTATAACAGATTGACCTCAATTATTACAAATAATAAGATTGTATTAGTTATATTAATGTGTTTGACTAGAAATTTATCCTATTTCAGTTGTCCTTATGTTATTAAGTCTAATAATTTCCAGTATCAGCAACCTGAAATAAGAGTAACTGATAATGTTTCTTATTTCACCTAATATAGATACAAGGAAAAACTAATGACAGTTTTACTATTTTGTTATACTTTATGGTATGTATTGATTATATAGAGTAAACAATGGCATCAGGTTTATTTACCTAATTTCTTATATAATCTCAATATTCTCAAAAGTAATTTCTTTGGAACACACTTATTTAGGGATGTCTTCATTTATTCCCACTACTTAAATGGGAAAACTATAAAGAAATTCCTGATAAGATTATGAGGAAGGCAAGAATGACCATTTTTTTCCATTCCTATTCAACACTGTACTAGAGATATAAATTTAGGATGCCTTAATTTTTAAAAAAGTAGGCATATTGATATCAAGAGAGAAAAATATTGCCAAACTGACCAACAGATTTAGTAGCTGGATCTCATAAATCCAAAGGGAGGAGACCAAGAAAATTACAGAATGAAAAAAAAAATTGGTATACACTCAAAACTGGAATAAAGGACTGTATTGTCCTGGACTTATTTCTTAAATTATTCTAAATTTTCAACCAATTCTCTTTAAAATGACTTATTTCTCACATATTTTTGTATTAAGTATTCATATATATTTTCTTTTAAACTCAAACTCATAAATCTTAGGTTCAACTTAAATTAAAATTTAAGTTAAAGTTGTTAAATAGAAATTTGTGTTTTATCTCCTCCCCTGTCCTGTTTTGATGGTCTGTGTGTTACAGACTTCTCATGTTGCCACCTAATTATGAACACTGATTAATTCCAGTCAGTATTATCCTTTGTTAAAAATAAAATCTCTCTTCAGTGCCACTAACATTTTGAAAATGACGATAGGTAAATGAATACCCCATTATTACTTATGTATTAATAAATGTTAAATATTTTCATTCTCTGAGGTAATATATTAGGTTTTAATATGAATATTCAAGAGCCATAAGAAGAAGAACTGATTTCCTCCTGCCCTGCAAGGTTAATAACTTTTCTACACATATATGAAATTTTTCTATGAGATTCATTCTTCAAGATCCATTTTAGATAGCATCTCTTCCATGAAGCTTTTTCCTGTCCATACAATGGCCATATATTCTTGTTTGAACCTGAGGACTCACCATAATTAACAGCAACCATGCTCTCTTAATAGAGTTTCATGTCCTGTTTGTATGGCAAATTGTATGGCTGCCCACTTATCCTAGAGATTAGAAAACTAGAATTGAAATGAATCATTATTAATTTATCATATTAATGATTATATTTTGGAATTTATTAACTTTGGAGTTTGGTTTGCCACAGTTTCATTATAAACATATAATATATATATATAATGTATTGTAAGTACTCATTATGTATAATCTTTATCATATTAGTTTAAAGACAGAAATTTGACATTATCTGTATTCACAACTTGCATACAGTGCATTGAAAGCATCTATTTGATAAATTTTGAAAAAAAAGAATGATCTTAGTTTTAGATATAGTTCTTTATAGTAAATGCTAAGTTTTTCTTTTTGTTGTTATTAAAGTTTATTAAATATGTTTATAATTGTTTATTTAAGGTATAAGCCTAGCTTTTTAAAATTTTCAAATAACTTATCTCTTCAGTATTAACCTGTTGTATATTTTATAGAACACTGCCAAGGGAAATATATATAAATATTAATAATGTTAATAATTTATTAAGCATTTTCAAGTTGTAAATTAATCCTAATATAGTTTCAGAAGCATGTCATTATAGCAAAGGCAGGTAGGATAAAAAATTAATTCCTCAGGGCACCTGGGTAGCTCAGTCGATTAAGCATCCAACTCTTGATTTCGGCTCAGGTCATGATCTCATGGTCTTAAGATTGAGCCCCGAGTTGGGCTTGGTGCTGGGTGCAGAGCCTGCTTAAAATTCTCTCACCCTCTCCCTCTGCTCCTCCCTGCTCTCGTGTGTGCACACACTCTCTCTCTCTCAAAAACAATTACTTCATCCCACCCATTAAACTTCTTAAAATATAGCACATGCCTATTTTTTTTTAGTATTTATTTTGAGAGAGAGAAAGAGAGGAAGAGGGAGAGAGTGAGAGAGAGAAACACTCTGTGCTTTCAGTGAGGAGCCCGTCGTGGGGATCATGGGACTAGATCTTGTGAATCGTGAGATCATGACCTGAGCTGAAATCAAGAGTTGGGTGCTTAACTGACTGAGCCATCCAGGTGCCCCAGCACATGCCTCTTTTAAGTGATTTTAACAATACAGATGAATACATAGTAAATATACAAGTACAAAATGGAATATTACTGAAATTAATTAATGATATATCAGGGGATCATATTAATCATGGATTGTCAAACATTTTGATTGTTTCTACATATAGTATATAAAGAAAACACTATAAAATTTAAATTTAAATTTTTTAACTCATGATAGTTTTAAAACACAGTCTCTCTCTTTTTTTTTTTTTTTACTTAATTTGAATGCTTATGGTGCTCTGATGTGGGTATTTTTTTTACTGTAAATGAAAGCAAATCCAAACATGTTGAATTGTCTGTAATAAACTTGGCATCTTAATAGGTCGTATCCATGCTGTTTTCCGTGGGTGCCAAAGAACAGGATTCAGTACATGTTATCTAGGGTCCCTTTGCCCATAGGTTAAGGATCAGATTCTTCTGAGAGGCCACTATGCAAGATTTGGAAGGCTCTTCTCTGATGGCTATTGTAGCCAGAAATTTATAGCAATTTACCGATGACCTCTTGAGAACATCCTAATTTGTTGGTGTTATCTGGGTACTTGGTGGAAAGTTCTACAGATTCTTTAGCACTACATGTGAATGCTGAGAACCTCGCATTTTAGCTTTTCAGGTTGATGTTCAGTGATGGCTATCTGGTCTTCCATTATCCCACATACTCAAGTGTTTTCTTAAATTCTACATACCAGAAGTTTCTGCTTTGCTCTTCAAATCCTGGCTGATAATGCCAACTAAAAGTGGCCTCAATTAATGAACTTTTATTTTCTCCCATAAGAATTCTAGAGGTAGGCGTGTTCTCGGGGTGATTATTTCAGGGGCTCAATGACATTGTTAGAGACCCGGTTCTCTCCATTTCCTTCAATGCTATCCTCAGGATAATTGGCATGTTGCTTTGACGGGCTCCTCCTCTCATTAGCATTGCAAGACCTGGGCAGAAGATCTCTTGTGAGCACCCATCACTACATGAGAGGAACATTTCTCTGCATCTCTCACCCTAAGCCTCAGAACAGGAGGGAACCATAGCCACATGCCTGCAAGGTGTGTGAGTTGTGCCACTGTCTATTTCAGAACAGTAAAATTTAAGCAACAGAAGTGCTTATGTGAAAGAAGATAAATCAAGTTGCTAAGTCCTTTTTCTTAGCATGAATCTCATGGATTCTGGCATACTCACTTCCCCGAAGGGATGAGTTTCCATTTTCTTGCTTCTCTATCTGTTCCTCATACAGGCATGTCCTGACGGTGTGCAACAGTTGCACGCTGTCCTGAAAAATATTCTGTGGTATTAAAAACACATATCCCTCTCAGATTTATATATAAGTAGTTCTACAAGTAACATGAGTAAGGCATGCTGTCATTTTATACTGGCAACAGTATGGGTTCTTAAATGTAAGAATTATGATTTTTTTTTATTTTATAAAAATATTTAACATTTAATTTAGTTTCAGAAATTAAAACTTTAGCTTCATTTGAATAATGTACATATTGTCAAGAATAAGAGGGAAATGCACAGGCTAGAATTTTGACTGAAAATCAAAAGCTTTCTTTTTTTCCACATACAGTCTATACTTTGTATGCCTAAGCTGATAGCAATGATATTCTTTGAAAAATTAAACTATTATATATGATGCTTTCTGAGTCTGACCAAAGATGAAATATGTGAAGCACACATAAAATTTGACCTTAAAACTCCTTAAAACACAATGATAATGTCATCTAAATCCTGTAAAAACAATTTTATTTAATAAACATAAGACATGACATACACTAAAAGCAAATTGTGGATCTTTAGCAGAAAATCAAATTAATTTTCAACTTGTGCTATCGACAGTAATTTGGCATGGTTTACAAAAAAAAATCAGATTTAAATCTGGTTATTTTACTTTGGAAAAGATTTAAATTATCTTAAAATCTTTAAAACATGATTCTTCTAAATTTCAAAAGAAGATTGATTTTAGGCACCTGAAAAATATGCTGCTATTGTTTGTAATTTTTCTTTTTTTGGTAATATGCCACATAGAAAATTTTGAAAAAAAGAGAAATTAAGTACCATAGATGTAATTTATGAGAAAGTAAAAATTTGAATAATATAATAACAATTTATGATGAAATTTAAAAAATAATGGAGAACTTCAATATAGTTGTGTCAAAATCTTGACTTAACCTAACTAGTGACTTTGCTGAAATGAAAGAAAGAATCATAAATGTATAGAATAAACACAGATTTAAAAAAAATGCCTTTGTTTTATTTTTCTTATAAATATCCTACTCATCAGCTACCAACATGTATAATATCAGTTAAACAATTAAATTAGACAATTAAATTGTTTTTACTATTTTGCCTATTTGCAGTTATATGAAATTTTAGTTTCATGTACGTATACTTGGAAATTTTATCTGTTGTGAATAGGAGGTATACCATATCTTAATTTCCAGCTGGGTATCTTATTTTTACCTTTTAAATATTTAAACATATGGTTAGTAGGTAGGACTTGGTTTATGTTTATTGTCCCTGTCCTGTAAAAAATATAGGTGAGCCTGTCCCTAATATTCCCAAAATTATGATTATAGATGCAGGTGGTAGAAATGTAGGAAAAATTCTTTTAACTACTGTAAAAAAAAGATAAATTAACCTTTCTCAAATTTTTTCAACAGATGGTCCACATGGTAATTTATTTATCCAAGTTCTCTACTTCTTGAGTTAGTTAAGTCAAATTGCATTTTACCAAGAAAAGTTGCCCATTTTATACATATTTTTCAAATTTCTAGCACATATATAGTGTTTTTATAATTTAATCTCCTTAATACTTATCATTAGAGTATTAATTTTAAATTTCCTTTGGTATTAGTGGTTCTTTTCCAAGTGAAATTTGTGAAAAAAATTATATATTTTATTGGTTCACTGACTATATTCTTTAATCGTATTTTTGTTTTTCTAGCATTTAATGAATTGCAGATATCTTTATTTTGCCTTCTACTTTATATAGATTGTTTTTTTAATGTTTATAAAATGAATATTCAGACTAATTTTTTCTTGATGTAATAAAATTATTGACATATAAATATTTATCAGGATAGAACACTGATAATATTTTGTAAATTTCTATGTCATGTTCTTGTTCTTATTATTGGCTTTATTTTAGATTTATTTCCTCATTAATTAAGGAGTTATCTAGAAATATTTTTTGAAACAAAATGATCTGAGTAGTTTGATTTTTTTTTAGTTTTTTTAATGTTTATTTATTTTTGAGAGAGAGAGACAGAGTGTGAGCAGGGACGGGGCAGAGAGAGAGGGAAACATAGAATGTGAAGCAGGCTCCAGGCTCTGAGCTGTCAGCACAGAGCCCAACATGGGCCTCAAACCCACAAACAATGAGATCTTGACCTAAGCCGAAGTCAGACGCCTAACCGACTGAACCACCCAGGTGCCCCAGGAGCTTGATTTTTTTTTTGTCATGGGTTTAAACTTGTATTACTCATTTCTGTTTTATTTAGTTCAAGGTGTTAAAAAATATGTCCTATGTGTCCTATGTGGAAAAAGTATGTCCTATGTGGAAGCTTACTGAGATTTTATTCTCTTAAATAATCAGGTTTAAAAATCCTTAATACTATACATGCTATCGTTTCCATTTCCTAGGTGCAAAGTTTGATACACCTCTATTAAGTTAATCTTATTAATTAAATTCAAGTACAAATATGCTTACATAGAACTTCCTCTGGAAAACATTCCATAAATAGTACTTGACCCCAGACTAGTTTGGGTATGCCTGCTACACACTACCATACTACTTTCTAATTCCTCCTAATTCCTCTACAAAGCACTCTTCTAGACTGAATGGTAACTGTATGTAGTTTTATTTTTCCATAGTAAGTTAGAATCTCAATGAGGCCAAAGACCTTATTTATATGTATGTATCTGTAAGTTTTGTATGTTGATTATGTGTTGTGTGCACATGTATGACACCATACATATTCATAGCACTTAGAACAGTGTCTAGCATATGTTCCTGAGGCGCAGATGAAGGCAGAGATTTCAGTGTAGATAGATCATATTTGAAATGAGGGTGAAAAATCTAGAGGGAGATGCCAATAAGGGACTGAATATTTGAATCTACTGCCTAGAAAGCATGTTGTGCTAGAAATATATATTTAGGTGGAAACAGAAAGAAGAATCAAAATGATTCTTTTAAAAAGTGACCAAATATTTGGTGGAAAAGTCTAGAACATGTTATGTCTACGAGACCAAGAACAGAAAGCAAGTTTTTGAAACTGGAACTGATTGGATCAAATGAGGTGAGTAGAGAGAAAGAAGTAACTAGGGGAAGCTTAGGACCAGGGAGTGTTTTTGGAATCTTTTTTTTTTTTTTTACTATATGGGAAATACCATGGAAATAGTCATTACAGCGTGAAGATGCAGCAGAAAAAAAAAATAGACATATGTAGCCTCTATAAATATAAGAAAGAATGAAGATCAGAGCCCATGTCGAGACTTTCATTGCCTTTGATAGGAGAGGGTACCCCTCCTCCTTTGTCGCAGAAAGGAAACATGGAAAGGGCTAACATAGCATTTTTCACGTTTCAGGGAGTAAACTGTCAATTCAGTCAAAGTCATCAGGATAACATTTTTAAGAAATAAGAGCTGAATATAATATTTGATATGTGGTACAATTTAAATCAAATAAAAGGCATAAAAACACAAAGAAAATGCATAGTATTTAAGAAAAGATAAGATTTGCACTTTTAAAATAATTTTTTGTGGTCATATACTTTCATGAGAGGTAGGACTACTATTTAACCTGAAGAGAAGGTTTTAGACAAGTGTATTTTTCCCCCTGTTGATTTTTTCTTCAAAAGCTTTAAAGTTGCATGTTTATCTGGAGGTCATATTTTTCATTTTTGTTTTTTCCCAGTTCAGTGATAAGGCTAAAAAGAGTCACAGAGTTTGCTTGTTAAAGGATAGGGTATTTAGAAAATAAAATAAAAATAAAGAAATATCTAAAAGAGTCAACACAGATATTTTAGTGTGACTTTTATATAGGCAAGCTCTGAGAAGATGATTGTTATAGATGTGATTTGCAGGAGTGATCTCAAGAGCAAAACCTGTGATCCAGTGAGGTAGAGGGTAGACGGGAAGAAGCCAAGGAAAGGTATGGTTTGTATTAAGTTACGGTTCAAAATGATTTCACAGAGAATGTGGAGCATCAATGGCACCTCAGCTGTCCCACTTCGAAGTAAGGGGCTGGGCACTTAGCACCCCACATCAGTCATTGGCTATAGGCTTCAATTCCCTCCCTCAGCATGTCTGAGTATGATGGCTGCTAATGTAGAAAAAGGTACAGCTCTGAGCATTTTCAACGTAGTGGGTGGGTGCATCTCCAAGTAAATGTGTCTGGTGAGGCAGCTGCGCTTCTATCATGGGTAATGGAAAAAGCCCTGTCCTGGAGAGTCAGAAGAATTGATACGTAGACCAATTCTGTTTTCAATCAGCACAAAAATAATTTTCTTCAGAGTGATAAAGGAATTTGGGTTAAATAACTTCTAAGGTTATTTTCAGCAATGTGTTTTAGTAGAAAGGCCATGGACTTTTGGGTGAGAAATCTGTTGAAATAGTTGTCCACCAGTAATTAGCTTACATCAGGTCTCTGTTTTAATCTATAAAGTATGAATGATCATTCCTAAATCATATTCTGTGTCTTTATCTAATAATGTTCTTGGTATAGTCATCATCAGTAAATAATGATATGAAAATAAATAATATATATTTTGTATTTTTATATACCTTTTGTCCCTGTGGTTCAGGAAAAAAAAAAACCTCACCATTTAAAACTATTAGTATGCTTTGAATATATGTATGTTGCTAAGACCATTTCTAGTGTTTCATCAAATTTGAAGGGTTTACATCTCTTGTC
This sequence comes from Leopardus geoffroyi, assembly GCF_018350155.1. Classification (NCBI taxonomy): domain Eukaryota; kingdom Metazoa; phylum Chordata; class Mammalia; order Carnivora; family Felidae; genus Leopardus; species Leopardus geoffroyi. Next base: position 93,076,719 of record NC_059336.1, on the reverse strand, counting down.
TTCTTGAATCATTGAACATGGGTCTGTAGAGGCCCATATAACTAAAAGCAGTCAAAATAGTCTAAATAAAATTGGAAGTTTGTCCAAGTAAGAGTGTAATGACTGACATATTTTGTTTGTTGCAGGAAGAGAAAGGTGTTAAAAGACTATGATCTCTGTAATACTCACTATTGTTTTTCTACAATTTTAAAAACTTTGATTCATTCTGTATTCCTCAGATACCACTTGAGCAGATTAAAAGACTGAATTAAATGTTGACTTCTATTAGGGTGTGATTTAATCAATACCAACAAGGATTTTTTGCCTAAATCCCAGGGACATGGAACACACATTTACCTAGTGTTACTACTTCTAATAAAATTTCACTAATGAAACAGACAATTTATGGGTTATAGTTCGCTGATTTGATTTTTTAAAATATTGCATTAACTTAGTATTTATCTTGATTACTGTGTATTTTGTCAGTCCTGAAAATGTGTATTAGACCTGAGTGCCTCACTCATCTTACATTAGTCTTATCTCAGGAGAATAGAATAGCCTCTGTGAAAATGATTGTTAATAATTAGCTGTCCTTCATGCAGAATGAGAGCGTCAAATTTAGATCTTAGTCTAGAAAATGTTTAAAAAGATGAAAATATTGTGTAAATCCTGAGATGAAGGCATTCTTTCAGAGAAGTGTGAATCGAATATCTTCTCTAAACATTCTAAAGCATGATGCAAGGCTAACTATAGCAGTGTTTCATTCAGTCATTTATTCATTTAATGAATTTAGTATCTTACTATTTATAGTGATGTCCTTCTCAATGTGAATTAAAATTTATGTACCATGAATCTAACCATAAGTTTGGATCAAAAAAAGACTTAGACTAAAAGTTACATTAAACCAGTGTCAGTACTGATGTGATATTATTTAAGAAGCAGTATAGGGAGTAAGGAATGTAATAGCTTTTTATTCATTATTATTATTTAGAGAGAGAGAGAGAGAGAGAGAGAGAGAGAGAGAGCATGAGCAGGGGAGAGGGGCAGAGGGAGAGAATCTCTTAAGAAAGATTCTTAAGCAGGCTCCATGCTCAGTGTGGAGCCTGACCCAGGGCTCAATCCCACCACCATGGGATCATGACCTGAGCTGAAATCAAGAGTTGGATGCTTAGCTGACTAAGCCACCAGGAGCCCCTGTAATATTTTTAAAGGCAAATCTATCAACCCTGCTGCCAGTAGATTATTTTGTTTTCTGTCACAATGTATTACCTTTTAAAAGTAGCTCCTCTGATTCCTCCAAAACTTATTAGTAGCCCTTGGGTTTTTGTTGTGGGAATTAGCAATAATATGGGAAAACCAAGCTTCCTTTGACTCATAGTTAGATATCAAGTATTAATTGTCCAATGTAAATTTCTCTATAAAACAGTTGGAAGGATCATATAATTGATACTCAAATATAATAGAAGCACCACTTGGGTGTGAAGTTATTTCATGCCAATTAATTTTCATCCTAGAGAATTATTTCTTTCTTATATGAAACCTATGGCATTTTAATTGGATTTAACATTGTCATTGTTTCCACAATCTCGTTATTTCATTTTTTTAGAAATTCAGTACTAAGTGAATATTGGCAGGTTCTCTCATTTATCTTTTATTTGGCAAATGCTTATTAAGCATATTAAGTGCTTATTCTATATAAGGTAATAAACCACACAAGGGAATAAGGCAAATCCTGCTACCCAAGAACACAAAATCTAGCAAGATAATTGAGAGACATTTATAATTAATTTCAACCCAAGGAAATTTTGGATTAATACCACATGAGTGGCACAGGCTACATTTTTTTCTTAATGTTTATTTATTTTTGAGACAGAGACAGACAGAGCATGAAGAGGGGAGGGTCAGAGAGAGAGGGAGACACAGAATCTGAAGCAGGCTCCAGGCTCTAAGCTGTCAGCACAGGGCCCGACACAGGGCTCAAACCCGTGAACTGTGAGATCATGACCTGAGCAGAAGCCGGACACTCAACTAACTGAGCCACCCAGGCGCCCCTAGGCTACATTTTTTAATAAAAGAGCAAGTGCCCCCTGATGATCTGGAAAGCTTCATGGAAGGGGTGACATTACGTTAGAACTGATAAATAGCACTGCAGAACGGAAAGAATGGATGTATACATCTCAAGTACAGAAAAGAACATGTTAAGGAAACAAGGCACTAAATCTCAATTTAAGTTCCTGGGAACTAGTTCATGGGAATGAAGTTTATGGGAATGAAGTTGGGTATGATGTTGAAGAATGTTAAAAAATGTAGATGCTAGCTTCATTCTGTAATTTTGTAACTTGGCGATATTAAACACATTACCTATCTTTCTCTGGGTGTCAGGACTTCATTTACAAAGTAATGAAAATAATAGCTAATATCCACTGGTTACTATGCGCCAAACACTGTGTTAAAGGTATTACACATTATCTCATATAATCCTCATGCAAAGCTCATAACGGACTTTCATTTTAGCCAACTAAAGCTTGGAAAGGTTTAGTAATTTGCCTAAAGTCACAGCACTTGTATATGGCTGAAAGGGATTTAAAACTAGGCCTGTTTGACATCAGTTTCCATGGTCCTATCTATGACATTACACTCCAACCACCTATCCTGTCTCACTCTCAGAGTTTCAAAAGATACTAATGGCTTGTGGATACATACCTAATCTTGAATGAGAAACAATCTCGGTGTATAATTTAAAGTTTGCTTCTTGTTTGTATTTTGGTTTGACTTCTCCACCCCTACCACCAACCATGACACCCATGATCACCCCACACATGCACACATACCACATTTGCTGTGTATGTGTTCACTTTGCTTTCTTAGCTCTCACTTTGCTTTCTTAGCTCTTATGTAAAGGTAAAGTAAAATGGAAACCTACTCTTGAAGTTTTGTGGGAGGCAGGTGGTATATAAATAATAGCCCTTCTACTCATCCATTTATAAATCCATAGTGTAATAAAGACATGAAACTAATAGATCAAAATATGACCTTTATTACTGATACAGCTGTTTAGAAAATTACTTTAGATCTGTGGACAAGTGGGAATGCTAATAATTCATCCCATAAGCACTGGGCAGTTATAGATTTCTCCCACCAACAGTTGCCCCCTTACCACAAGACAGGGAGCAGACCAGAACATGTAGATATGAGGACAGGTTGGCTTCTAAGGATGCTGCAGCTGAGTCAAGCATGCTCAGTTCCTTTTCCAGAGATTACTGAATCTGTAATTCCTTTCTGTTCCCATGGGAGAGAATGAGTGACAAGTGGGGAGGTAGGGAGATAAAGGCAAGAAGTTTAGTTTAGAATCAGTGGTTTCCATCCCTGACTGTACTGTGTAGAACTGACCAACAAAGAGTTTCATCATCTGGTGTGAGGCTCAGCCACCAGCAATTCCTTCATGTGAAAAAAAGAATCATGGGGAGTAAATTACCCCCAAATAAGTGTTGTCTTATTCCCCAAATACCTTGACCTATAGGATATAAAACTTGCATAATATCTTTCTGATTTTTAATTTCATTAGTAAGGAAGCAAATATTAGAATATTCCTCCAATGAGAATAATGATTTCCACTTGTACGTAAGGTGGTACAAATTTAACATGTTATGTGGAAATCGGCATCTCCAATTCCACTTATATTATTTATGGTTAGGATAAGAGGGAACTAGAATGAAGGGGAACTAGAGTGAATGGGAACCTGGAACACTCCTAGGGCAAGCTTTTAAAATTCTTTGGGAAAAGTTTTATATACAATTCTAACGGTCTGAACATTATTGTTGCTTTTTCCTAAGTTTAGCAGTAACATCTGGGTTGGGGGCAGGGGGAATGAGGGAACAATAATTCAACTTTTTGCATTGTGTTTTTTTCTTTAATATATAAATCAGTTCCTCAAATATAGTCTTACCAGAATATAATTGTTATAAGAAATAACACATTCATTTTCAATTCTTTCTCTTTGTGGAGACTTTATGAGAAGTAAGTAATGGGCATGAGTCTTAGTGATGCCAGTTCTTTCCCTATGAATCTTATGGCAGGTCAGGATTATCCTCTTTGTGGCTGTGTTTTCCCATTTTATTTTTTTTTTTTTTTTTTTTTTTTTAATTTTTTTTTCAACGTTTATTTATTTTTGGGACAGAGAGAGACAGAGCATGAACGGGGGAGGGGCAGAGAGAGAGGGAGACACGGAATCAGAAACAGGCTCCAGGCTCTGAGCCATCAGCCCAGAGCCCGACGCGGGGCTCGAACTCACGGACCGCGAGATCGTGACCTGGCTGAAGTCGGACGCTCAACCGACTGCGCCACCCAGGCGCCCCTGTGTTTTCCCATTTTAAAAAAGAAGATGGATGAATGGATAAAGAAGATGCGATACACACACACACACACACACACACACACACACACACACAATGGAGTATTACTCAGCAATCAAAGAGAACGAAATCTTGCCATTTGCAACTACGTGGATGGGACTGAACGGTATTATGCTAAGTGAAATTAGTCAGAGAAAGATAAAAATCATATGACTTCACTCATATGAGGACTTTAAGAGATAAAACAGATGAACATAAGGGAAGGGAAACAAAAATAATATAAAAACAGGGAGGGGGACAAAACAGAAGAGACTCATAAATATGGAGAACAAACTGAGGGTTACTGGAGGGGTTGTGGGAGGGGAGGTGGGCTAAATGGATAAGGGGCAACTAAGGAATCTACTCCAGAAATCATTGTTGCACTACATGCTAACTAATTTGGATGTAAATTTAAAAAAATAAAAAATAAAATAAAAAAAAAGATGATAAATCATATTTTGGAAAAACTGTGATATTAAGTGTAGTAATGCATATAAAATTCACGTGTGTGTTTATGTGTGTATGTGAAGGAAGGAGAAAAGAAAGAGAGGAAAGATATGAATAACATAAATTTGAATAAGGTTTCATTTCTAATCAGCTCCCTCACATTGAAGAATTCCAGATCATGATTTTCTAGCTCCAAGGAAAAGCAGGCTACTATTTCTATATAAGTAAGTTATGTGGAATGTGGTACAATATATTAATAGTACTTGTAAACATTCAAGGAAAATATTGAAGGCTGTGGGCATTAATCTAATTTTAGTGCTTCATTAGTCCGTGTTATGGCAGTGACCCCAATTTCTTATTTAGATATATAGTTTATTTTAATATATTTTCATAATAACTTTCATTAAATTTTTTAAGAAAATATTTTTAAGGAGAAAAATTAAGAAGTAGATGTACAAAGTGGAAAAAAAGAAAATAACATTAATTTTTGAATCTTCATTTGTGTAGCTATGTATATTTTGGGTAACTCATACTAAGAATAATTCAGATCTTTTTACAATTGCTCCTTCTGTGATTTTAAGGAAGCTATCATTATTACTTTAACTTTTTATTCCAATTTTTTTTACTCCTTTTTAGAAACTTTTTTTTATTCAATTACCTTGACTGGTCCTTTCATAAAAATTGAAATGTCAGCTGTCTTTGTCTTTTCTTAATTTTAATGAGAAAGCCTCTATTATATAGGATTTTAGCCATTCTTTGTGATAGATAATCATTCTCTATCATGTTATTAACTTCTTCAGTTTCTATTCAGTAAAAGTGTTGTGTTTTGTTAAAAGCCATCTACATATGTTACAATGTATCAAATTCTTTTGGGAGGCATTGTGCCAGATTATATGTGTTTTCACTTTAAACCTCATAATGTGATGAATTTTTATTACCACATTTCCTAACACTGGACCACTATCAGAATTTTGGAGTTAAACAAAGATTTTTGTTCTCCTTTTTTTGTTTCTTCTAGGGATTTGGAAGACGTATATCCTAAAATCATTAGAATACTTGTTATATTTCAGTAGAAAACAAAATGCCAAACTGAAATCATAGGTAACACTGAATCAATTTCTACTGAAATCATAGGTAACACTGAATCATTTGTTCTTCTTATGCAGAAACCTTTGGCATATTTTTACTTCCTTGCCCATGATACTTCTCCCCCAATTAAATATCACACAGTTAATTTGGTGAGACACCATGAATTTTAGCTCTAGATGATAATGTTATTTTCTTTTAATGTTTATTCATTTTTGAGGGGGAGACAGAGACAGAGACAGAGCAGGAGAGGGTCAGAAAGAGAGGGAAACAATTTGAAGCAGACTCCAGGCTCTGAGCTGTCAGCACAGAGACTGACTAGAGGCTCAAACTCACTCACGAAAGGTAAGATCTTGACCTGAGCTGAAGGCAGACGCTTAACCGACTGAGCCACCCAGATGTCCTTAGATGATAATGTTGTTTTATACATTGTACAAAAGATACCTTACTTCAATGTGTTTTCACTGATTATACTTTATAGCCATGTCACCAGTAATTATTTAGATTTTAAATATGGATATGACTGGTTTTATTGTTCGTAATCTTTTTTTAAGTTTATTTATTTATTTTGAGAGAGAAAGAGAGAGCACACAGGAGGGGTAGAGAAGAGGGGAAAGAGAGAGAATCCCAAGCAGGCTTTGCACTGTCATTAAGGAGCCCCATGTGGGGCTTGAACCCATGATCCATGAGATCATGACCTGAGCTGAAACCAAGAGATGGACGCTTAACTTTTAAGCCACCCAGATGCCCCCATAATCTTTTTTATAACACATTTTTTATAATTCAATATCAAACTGACAAATTTTTTCTTAGGAACTTTGTGATTTTCATTATTTGCTAATATTTATTGATGGTAGTTTTGTCTATTTCTGTACTGGCACTGCACTCTAATTGTTGAGATTTTTCATTGTATCATGGAGTAAGGCTGGTGCCTCATATTGTTATTTTTCTGAATTTTGCTAGATATCCTTTAATTACTTTTTCTATGTGCACATTGAAATAATGTTAATAAGTCGTTACTCCCCATCCAAAAAATCCTGTTTTTTTTTTATTGGCACATTACATTTAATAGTTAATATAAGTAGAATTAACATCTTACATTTTTAGCTGACTGTCCATCTTATTCTGTGTTATTTGGTAGTATTTAAATGAACATTCATACTCTGGCTCATTTTTTGTTGCTGTTGTTAAATATGTACCTGAGTAATTTGTCTTTTTTTGTTGTTGCTGTTTGCTATTTTTATGGTAAGTTTTACTTTTGTACCTAAAAGTTTGCGTTGCTTTGTGTGTGTGTGTGTCAGCGAAATGATAGTTAATTCTTTCCTGTCTGGTACCTTTCTCTTGAATCCACTTTTAGCCATTGTCATTTTTTTCACCAGCCATTCAGTCAAAGGCAAATCCTTGGCCCTGGGATCAGAATGTCCTGTGCTGCTTCCGGTATCTGGGCCACTTCTCTAAATCATTAGTAATTTGTCCACCTCTCTTCCATTCCTCTTGTCTCATCTGTTCCAGCATCAGACATCATATTGCTAGGTTTGTCAATGGTTTTTTTTTTTTTTTTGACACACTCCCCATTATACCCACATGGGATTTTCCTTCAAACAGTAAAATAACAGGTCCTGCCCTCAACTCAGTTTAACCTGCAGTGTAGTTTATAGACATTTCTCAAAACATTTATCTAACTTATGCCATCCTGTGCTAGAATCAATTTCTTCTCAATTTTATATTTCTTTGGTAAAATCATTTGGGATTATAATGAACAGATTAATCCATGGGCTGAAACCATAGTCTCCATTCCTCATATCTGTTTATTCTTACAAACCTTTTAAAAAGGAAAGATTAGAGACCTTTCTCAGAGTCAAACACAAAGCTATAGAGAGTAGACTTTATATTGTAAATGTAAGTGTACTGAAACTTCACATAATTCAGTATTTATTATTCATGCCCGATTCTGAGAATATGTACAATATGTCTGTCTGATGAGATTGGAACAGAGTGTTCCATAACCTTGTGGATTCACTGTTTTGTTCTGTTTTTTTTTTTTTTTTTCTGACTGGTTTTTCTGATATCCTTTTGACATAGCTTTTATGACAAATGGATATCATTAATTTATAGTACAGTAGCATAAATGAGACAATCAGAATTTTCTTCTGGAAATGTAATTGGCATGTGCTCAACATCATGACATTAAAAAACAATTTTCATGATTTTTCACAAAATTTCAGGAGGAAAAAATAATGAAAGTTGTATTTTATTGGAATGAGTATTTTACATGAATTTTTCTACAAGTGTGTGAGATAGAACTAAATCTCTGTTTTATGTAGGAGGAAATTAAAGCAAAGAGAGTTTTAACCACTAATACAGGTCACACAACTAATTAGTGGAAGAGCCACGATTTAAATCTACACCATTAGATTCCATAGCTATATTCTTTAACATATTAATAATGTGATAATTGCTTCTGTGTATACAAAATATAACTAGGAGACAGATAGAGAGAGAGAGAGAGAAAGAGAGAGAGAGAGGAGAGAGATTAGGCAGCCAGTAAGCATAATTTAGGGTCTCATTTTGCCATGAACTAGTTTCCTTCATTTTTTGAAAGATAGCCTATCTTACCAGAGCAACATACTGAGGCAGAATCAAAATTAAGGTACTGTCATTTCTGCCTGGTGCTGTTAAAGTGGTAATTTCTGTTGTATCAGCAAACTCTTCTGTATCCTTATATTACGTGTGATGAATTTTCAGATGCTAACTTCTTATACTTTGATATCCAAGACTAGACTTAATTTTATAAGCAATCTAATAAATTGTCATGTTTTTTACTACCTTATAATAATTTCTTATAATAATTTCTCATACATTCTCATGATAATTTCAATTAAGCTATATAATATAAGCCTTCAGTTCTTTTAAAAAAATTCTGTTAATTTTATATAACACATTTAGATATTTCTGATCCACAATTCTGTTTGCTGATTATTTTTTCCTTTTGTTTTCCAAAATACCAGAGAAGTTAGTGATTTAAGAGAATTGGTTTTCTATGTCTACAGCCAAGACACTTTTCAATTTTGACTACATTGAGACCTACATCCTGGGCATAAGGTGATTATGCTGATAAGAAATCAGTCTTGTCTTAGTAATAAAATGAGTTGGCTCTTACTCTCATTTTTTTTTCCTCCAGCTGAAGCCCGAATCATCCTTATTAGGACAGTTTTATGGTCTAATTTTTTTAATAGAGTGAAACCTGACATAAATCAATGGAAAATCGAACCTTAAACCCCTAAACCGTAAGTGACTTACTCTCGATTTAACCACACAGTCTTCTTGAAATACTGATGAATGACAAGTAATTACTTACTCGATGTAATGCTTGTCAATCAACTGAACAAACAATTACTAAGTCTCACACCATATTATTCAGCAAAACCCCAAGCATCCCACAGGGGGAAAGTTAAATATTTCAAAGACCACTGACTCAGGACATCTGTAAGTACATTTATTCTGCTTTGTTCATTGACTTCTTTGACTTACTTTAGGTACAATGCCAAATTAGATTTCCTAAAATAAAGTGAATGATCCTAGTGGCTACCACCATATTTCAAGAAATTTGCTTACTGACATGTTAATTCTGCTTGCTAAAATGGAAAGAATTATAGACTTGGCAACAAAGGCCTAGGTTTTGCTTCTTTCCCACTTACTGACTGAGTCATTTATCCATAACATTGCCATAGCACTTTGTGACTTAATTATTCATGTCTTATCTTCATTACAGTATTATAAAGATATTTTGAAGTATACAAAATGTTCTTAAAAATAATTTTAAAAATACTGATTTTAAAAGCTCAAATAAACATATATAAATCTACATGTGTATGTGTGCACATATGTGTGTATAGGTATACATATATTTACATACATATACATGCATACATTCATTTTATAAGAATTTGAGGGGAGGTGGGAAATTTGGCACTACTAATGTGAATAAAAATTAGCCACACTTCCTTTGAGATCAGTTTTATAATACAAATCACATGTGTTAAAATTGTACTCTTTGGCCCAAAGATTCTTCTCTAGAATGTGATCTTAAGGAAATAATTAATAATTTGCTGAAAGTTTTAGGTGAAAAGATATCAGTACTCAAATTTGTTCAGAATAATAAAACTGTAGAAAAACTTGATGTTAAATATTAAGGAATTTATTAATTATACAGTTTTACTACTATATGATAGAAAACTATGCAATCATTAAATAAATATACAGAATTGTGAAATAGCAAAAAAAAGCTTTACAATTTATACACAGTATAATTTCAAATATATAAATATTATCACTGAGCAGAGCAATTCTAGATAATTTCTGAATTGTCCTACATGCAGTTTCCAGATCCTTAATGTGCTTCAACCGTTTATATATTAATAATACTCATTCATTATAATATTATTAAGATATAGCAGTTAATAATAGCTGACATTTTGGGGTGCCTGGGTGGCTCAGTCACTTAAGCGATGCACTCTTGGTTTTGGCTCAGGTCGTGATCTCGCGGTTTCATGAATTCAAATCCCACATCAGGTGCTGTGCTGGCAGCAGAGAGCCTGCTTGGGATTCTCTGTCTCCTCTCCCCCACTTGCACTGTCTTTGTCTCTCTCAAAATAAATAAATAAAAAAAAAAAAACTAAAAAAAAAAAGCTAACATTTTTTGAGTACTTGCTATGTACCGGGCTCTCTTCTAAGTGCTTTACATGTAATAACTCATTTAGTATGAATTGAGTTGTTGATATTGCTAAGCATATATAAGAATCTTTCTCTTTTGAGTTTCTCACAGTAGTAAAAGCTTCCTAAAAGGAATTTTTTACTTATAACTGACTCTAAATCTTCTCATGAGTTTTGGAGACATGTGACTGGATGGGAATGAAATGAAAGTGCCAGACTGAGACAGGTCAGGAGTGTCCGTTGACTTAGTTGACTTCCTGTATGGTGGAGGGCGATTTCATGCAGGTTGCAGCTAAAGTTTTAGCTGGCAAGAATCAAGTTCTTAATAAATAATCTAGTTCCAGTGTCACCTGTGGCCTGGACTGCTTCTGCTTATTTGAAAATGTGGGCCTCAATCATGGAAGTTCTTTAGACAGTGGAAGCCATGAGAAAACATTTGACTTGGCAGTTTATCTTTAAGAATCCGTACTTTATGGGAATGGGCAGACATCAGAATAAGAATGCTTTTGTTAAAAAGGATAGATTTCTGTACCCTAAGACATTTTAAGAGATTGGACAAAACTTTGAAGTACTTGAAGGTAGAAGGCACTTTAGGACATAATGGGAAGATAAGAAAGCAGTTGTAAAGTATTTAATTTTGGATAAAGAGAATATTTTTGCTTTTTAAGTATTCTAAGAGATTATTCCAAGAGACATGAATTAAGTAATCTGTTACTGTCAGTATAACATGCATCATGAGTGTAATACAGATGGTTATGGCTTAGGGACGGCTGGAACAGTAGAAAGCCTGACATATCATAAAACCAATATATGAAATGAGTCTCCTAATCACCTCGGTTCATAGCACAGTATATAAAGGAGTCTATTATTCTGTAGCACCTTCATCCTGACAATCCAACTGTAAGTGATTTAAATTGTTTATTCCCCATGTCATCATCCTCCTCCTGCCTGACTATTGATTTGGTCATCAGCATCTTTTCCATAGGAATTATCAGGAAAAGAGAAAGACATTGACCTTGAAACCAGACATAGAGGTATTTGTTTTCTTATGGATGATGAAAGCAATGTGTACCTTGAGGGGTGATCAAATCATTCCAATTTGCATAGACCCCAACTAGATTTAACCCCCTTAGTCTCAGGCAAAGTCAGGAATTGTGGGAGCCCCCTTAGTCGCAGGCAAAATGAGATTTTTGATCATCCTTACGGTATGTTCTGTATAATACCTTTCACACAGAGAATTATATCTAGAGTGATGGGTGACAAATGTGAAGAGGCTTTGACAAACTGGAAGGTAGTCTCACAAGTCTAGAAACATTAAGCTGATGTCTGACTTTAAACATCTGAAGAAATTTCATATCAAAGAGGAGGAAACCAATCTGTCACTACAGCAGAGAACTCAGTGAAAGGACAGTGGGCTAGATTTTTGGCTTAAGATAATGAAGATCATTCAGAACCCCCAATATGCCTACCACCTACTACCCTTAAGCTTCAGAGCTCAGCTAGAAATCTTCCTATAATGAAGGCGAAATTTCTAAGCACAGATTAAATATATGTCAGGGGAGTTGTATAGATGATATCAGAATTGATACTTAGATCCCAAGATCCTCCCTAACTCTGACATTCTATAATTCTGTGAAGAGACCAGGAAAAAAAGAGTAAAATGGAAGCATTTTCTTCCTTCACATTTAAACTGACTCTTTAATGGGATGACACTTTACTTATTTTTAATTCATTGAAAAATATTAATTTTAATTTTTTATGATCAGACAAAAGGGAATGAAATTGTCACCAAATTCAGTTTTAGATCCTATAGGCTCAATTGAGACTATGCTGTTGCCTCTTGATCCCTGGGTTTATTTATATTTATTTCCATGGTGAACTCTTCTCTCTAGCTAATTAGTATCATATCTTCCTTTTTCTAGTACTGTCCTTTATTGAACAAGTTGTCCAACATTCCAAGGATCATATCATGTATTGCTTTACAGAGAATTTTAGGATATAACAAGAATTCCCATATTTCTTGCTCTTTTTATTTCAACATAACTTACCTCTTTATCTTCTTAGCACTTCTTTCCATTTTATTTGTTTATTTATTTATTTATTTATTTTTTCAACGTTTATTTATTTTTGGGACAGAGAGAGACAGAGCATGAACGGGGGAGGGGCAGAGAGAGAGGGAGACACAGAATCGGAAACAAGCTCCAGGCTCTGAGCCATCAGCCCAGAGCCTGACGCGGGGCTCGAACTCACGGACCGCGAGATCGTGACCTGGCTGAAGTCGGACGCTTAACCGACTGCGCCACCCAGGCGCCCCAGCACTTCTTTCCATTTTAGAAGAGAAAATGATTTCCCTTTTTCAGGCTGGCATTTCTTCTTTTCACCCCTAACCAAGTACCTAAAAAAAAACTTGACTTTACACTTTAAGAAATGCAAAGTCAAAAAAGATAAGATTATTGTGTATTTTGGTTCCTCTTTCCCTTTAAGTCTATAATGTCTGTTTCTATAGTTCTCTTGGTAAGCAAGATATATGATACATTCATAGACAAATTCCATTTAAGGTTTGTTTTTTGTTTTGTTTTGTTTTTGTTTTTGTTTTTGTTTTATTTTGTTTTGTGTTTGAGAGAGAGAGAGAAAGAGAAAGCCTGAGTAGGGGAGAGGAGTAGAGAAAGAAAGGGGTGGAGGGAGAGAGAGAATCTTAAGCAGACTCCATGCTCAGTGCTGAGCCCGATGTAGGGCTCAGTCTCACTACCTTGAGATCATGATCTGAGCTGAAATCAAGAGTTAGACTCTTAACAGACTGAGCCTCCCAGGTGCCCCCCCCCCATTTATGGTTCTTGTTTAAATATGTGAAAGATGTTTTTTTTCCTTTTCTTAAATAGTTGGAGATATATGTTGTATAATAAAAAAGGAGGAAAGTAAAGTGGGAGGGTCAAAGAAATTGAAATAGTTAATGGAAAACATGAACTGTGAATGAAGGCACGGCTTTAGAATACACTTCCATTTTCTGAAGAACATTGTTATCTTGCTTAAAAACAAACACTATGATAGCATTATTTTTCTTCAAGAATATTCTCATGGCTCCTCAAATCCCTATATGCTGCACAATAAAAATTTGTGGAATACGTGTTGAATATACCTATACCAGTTCTTACCTCCAGGCAACAACTTTTGTTGTTTTAAACAAATTGTTTTACTACTTTTAATTATTTTATTCCTTTTTGGCTTAAATTAATAACTTTATTTAAATGTTCAAGTGTATCCTCAGAGTTTTATAATGTTCTTACCAAATTCTTTCATAAATGGGACATTTGTTAAATCACTGATCTCAGGTAAAGTCTTATAAGAGGCCAATATGAAATTGAATAAATGTTCAATTGGTTTTACTTCTTGGGTATTTTATCTGTTAATGGAAAATATCTTAAGACATAACTTTACCTTCACAATATCTTGATGCCATAGTTGGAGTGGTAATATCTCTAGCTCTACTCAATAATGTTGAATAGACAGAAATTAAAAAAAAAATCAAACATTGAGTAAGCAAAAGTGGAGTTGAAGAAGCTAACCATGTTTTAACATTCTCTCATAACAAAATGTCTAATTTTGACTAGAGAAGATAAATAATAGTTGAAAATAAAAATTTTATGATGCTAAGAATTATGAAACAACATATGGCAATAAAATGTTTTGGAGGGAGGTATCTAAGATATTTTCTCTTCTACCTCTCTGATTATTATCACTTAAAAAATTCTGTTTTCTGCCACAGATTACTGTGTTTAACATTATTACCATTTATACTTGGGAATATAGAAAGACCAGACTCCTCCCTCCCTTAACCTTGGGCATGGCCATGGGACTTTATCTGACCAATAAAATATGGACAGAAGTAACTTGTTGAATTGATCATTTATAATTGATGCACAATTCTCCAAATTCTTTTCCCCTGGATGACTTGACTATCAATATTCTACGTGAGTTAACTTCTGTTAGCGTGACTCCCAAAGTGAGGAAGACAAGGAGCAGAAAGCCCTATTGATATGCATGGAAATGTACCATGACTTAGAAATAAATTATTTTTTAAGTTACTGATATTTGGGATTTATTTTATACTGAACCATAACCCTACCTATCCTTACTGATATATCATAGGGAGATCATGACTGACCTAGATTAAGAATAAATACCACACAGAGATAACATCTGAGAATTTTTGTCTATGTTTTTTTGAGAGATGGCAAGCAAATTTTTGTTGTGTGATTATGTGATGGGTAGTTCCATCAAGTTACATGAAACAATGTTATTGTTTGTCTATTATAGTTTAGAAATTTAAAGTAGAATATCTATGGATGCTGAATAGATAAAGGAGCACATGGTACTGAATTATCTGTTGTAAACATTGCACCAATGTTACCCCAACATGCAATCTTTTATGGAAGCCTAGAACGACATTTTCCAGGACTCCCTTATATTTATGGGTCTAGTTGGGAGTTTATCAGTGAAGAGTATCCCTGTAAAATTTCAAAAGTGTAAGAGAAGGGAAAGCATTATATTCTAGTAACAATTGCCAGCAGATACCTAAAAAGACATAAAGTTTTTGAAAATGTCTAGCTGAGGTTGGTAGCAGTGGACCTATGTGAGACTCTCAAGTTTCATTGTGTCTACTGCATGAACATCTGTGAATCACTCATTTGTAGCTGTGGCTTTCTGGAATCCTTCAAACTACTATATACCTAATAACATCATTTAAAAATACATAATGCAAAATTTGATATATCTGTAAGGAGAAATTGAAAAATCCACTACCCTAATGTGAGATCCAGACATCAATCTCTTAATAATAGAGGAGGCAGATAAAAATTCTGCAAGATGACAGGAATTTCACATCACAGGCTTCTCTCCAGATATAGAATGCTGCTCTACTCTGATCACAAATATATCAGACTAAATATCAGTATCAAAAATATAACTGTACTTTTACATTTTGGAAAAGATTGTCTTTTTAAATGCATCAAGTATCACATGCAATGACCAAATAGAAATATTAAATTTAAAGTCAAGAACAAGACAAACAAACTCATTATCCTAATTTTTATAATATCAAATTTACCTGTGTTTGTGTTTTTAGTTTCAAAATTTTATCTTCTTGGCCTTTTGGTAATACACATATACTCTAAAGGTTATATTAACTAATGTGACAATTCAAACAGTTATTATATATTATAATATATTAAATATATTGTATATATATCTGATTAATATATAATATTAACTATAATTAAATTATATATATAAATTAAATATAACTAAATATATTAATTATAAATATAAATTACAGTTAATGTTATATATTAATCAGATATATAAACATCTGATTAATAAACCCATTCTTGCCCCACATCATGACCTTCTTTTTTTTCTGTCTTCTTTATATAATATGTGTAAAGACCATACTGTAGCTTAGACTTTATTATAAAGAAGTGAACAATACAATATATATATATTCTAATATTAAGCAACCCCCTCTTGGATACATCTTTTAGTTCCTGAATTATTGTTTTATAGTGTTTGATTTTTTTGAACTCTGTACAATAACTTAACAAAGATTATTATGAAATATTTCAGAAATACAGAAACTACAGAGTAATATGCCCACTAATAACCTCAAGAGAAAAAAAAATATAGTAAATAGTTGAAGGCCTCATTGTGTCCCTTTCCAGTTTCCATACCCCCATGTCAGCCTGAATTTCATGTTTATATGCATTTATTGGCCTTGATACTAAACATTTATTTCTAATAATTATGGTATTGTGTTGGATGTTTTAAATTTTATATTAATAGTACCATACTGGATATACACGCTCTGTATCATTTTTTGACCCAATTTCCCTTTTAATGTGTAAAGCTTGAACTGATTTATTTTTACTTCTTTCCAAATTTTCATTGAATACACTATAGTTTATTAAGTCATTCTCCTATGAATGGACAATAATTTCAAAGACTATTTTTTTGTTTTATTTATAGGAATTATCTCTTTTAAATCTGCCTCCTCCTTCTTCTTTTTCTCTTTAGTGCCCTTTCTTTATAGCTTGTTATACCTATCTGTGTTTCCTAAATTATTTTAAGGTTAGATAAATAAATAAAATAGGATTTTACAATGTCCTAGTTGTGTTTCCTGTTTGCTAAACCTGTTCTCTCATGGAACTTAGTTTGTATTGTTTATAAATTATAATTCTTTTTACCTGAGTGCTCATCTTTAATACAGCCCTCCACTCTTTCAAGTGTGTGTACCCATACACACGCACATGCATGTGCATACACACACACACACACACACACACGCACACACACACACTTGTTGGAGTCCTTTATCCACTACAGAGGGAGTCTGGTGTTCTGTATCTTTAGAAGCTAAGCTTTTGGTGCCTAATAGAATTTTTGTTCTAGTCCTTTCTTTCAACAATGCATCAACCCTTCAAAAATTTGTGCTTTACACAAGAGGCTCCTTTCCAGCTCCAGCATCTGGCAAACAGGGAGATCCTTTCCATGTGGAACTCATCAATATAGTGGATTGGGCCTATATGCAAATACAACATCTTGGTTTCAGATCCCACTTTTGTGCCTCCTTTGAGGTCTTTCTTTATTTCTGCCTCCCACCCCTCTACAGGTCAGCTATTTGTTAAAAGATATATTAATAGTATATACATTTTTTATGGATTTTATAAGCAAATTTGGAATAATTGTAATTTATTACAATACCCATATTGTCTGAAAATTTTTTTAATATTTTATTATTTGTTTGATTCCATTTCTGCTGATTTTTCAAGTTGTATAAATGGAATTCAGATTAGCAAATATATACTTTACCTTTTAGTTTTTCATTTGATTAAGTATGATTAAAAGTTGTACTTTCTTTAAATCTCAGTGACAATGTTTTACTCCACCTTTGACCTACCTACAACTTAGCAAAAAAACTCTTTTCCACAAAAATTAAGCAATAATGTTTGAATATTATTTTAAAAAGCCAGAATATATAAATGAAAAAAAGAATTTATGTGGGCTTTTTCATTCTCTTTCCTTATTTATACTAAAAATAGGATTTCAACTTAATACTATTCTGCTGCCATGTAGCTTCTTACTTTTTTAAAGTTAACACATAATTAAAAATTATGTCCCACATCAATTGACATAGCTTTTCATTCACATTGCTAATGGATAGCTAGGAGTGCCCATCATATAGATTTATACTAATATTGAGAGTATAATAGTATAAACCCAAAACAAATCATATCTAATTTAGTTTTCACAACACCCCTCTGATGAAGACACAATGATTACTCCCATGTTAAAGGGGAGAGACTGAATTTTACAGTGGTGAGGAACTTTCACAAGAAAATACTACTAGAAAATTTCAGAGTCCTGAAGTGAAACAGACTCTCTGATTCCAAAGCCCATATGCCTGATATTACTCTGTGCAGAGTCTTACCAACATTCATGTAACTAATCCCCAATTCTTCAATATTTAAGTTTTCATTTTCATGGTTTCTTTTTTCTATTGTATATAATTATATGTTAACTGTTCCAAAGTATAAATGTAAACCACCTTTGTAAATATGCTCTTTGTCTCAGTATAAATTCTTAGAAGTGGAAGAGTTGGATTAAATGGCTATTTTTACTGCTTTTAATGCATTTTGGCATATTACCATCCATAAAACTTTTACTAATATCCACACTTACTTCAGTTTAAGAAAGTGCCTGTTTCCCTATGTTCATGCCAATATGAGTTATGAGCAGACTGTTTTTCTTTGCCAATCACCAATTACATTGTCAAAACCCAGAAATTATGAAATGCACTTTTTATTAAAAGTTTTTTTTCATTATTGGTAAGGTTGACCATTACTTCAATTGTTCAGTTGCAATTTGCAAACTTTTTGTTGATGGATCAAGGGCACGGAAGGTTGACCAGGGAAAGAAACAACACTGTAAATAGTTTGCCTTTAGGATGGACAATAAAGCATGTTTAGGCAAAGTCTATAGTTTTTAGACACGCAGACTGAAAAAAACGGAAGAAACTAATAGCTTTAATGTCACAACTTCCATCGAACTGCCAGGAATGAAACCCAAATGATCACAAAGCCAATTCAGTACACTTCCCACTGTCCCACAACATCTTTGCATTTGGTGTTGATTGATGTTGACCACACTTTTGTAATTGAAAACTTTATAATTGAAAAATATTGAGAACAATAGTAATTTATCCTAACCTCCTGTGAAACAATTCTGAAAGTTCTAAGATATATCTTAAACTTAGTGTCTTACGACATATTTGGCATGATGAAATAAATTAGTTGTCAACTGTGGACCACTATAAGCTTTTAATAATTAAATGCTTCCTTTGTCACTAGGGAGAGAAAAATGCACTCTTTAAATCAAGAGGATAATTATTTTTCTTGACAAGACTTCACTGTGCTTGATTGAGATTTTAGGATGCATCTATATGAGTTGACAGTTTGCATTTGCTGTGTTTTCCCTTAGGTGAAATCTAAAAGCATTCATAAGTTTTAGTATTAATGAGAACAGATCCCATTAACCCTAAAAATGCCCTTTGGCTCAAAGGAATATTCCACCTGGAAAACTAATACGAAAATATTTTTCATCATGAAATGAAAATTTAGCTTTTCAAATGAGATATGTGTCTGTTTAATTTTAGACATAACATAAATGAAATCAGCATCCCTTTTCATGGTAAAAACTATTTACCTTGACTTATATAGAGGGAGAAAGTGAGTCACCGTTCTTTGCATTAAATTTACAGGAGTTAGTCTTTCTTAGATTTTTAAACTTGGGAGCTATGCAAAATTGTCAGAAAGTTCACTGAAGACTCTGCACTTAGAAGGCAAGGCAGCCCTTTTTTCAAGTATGTGACAAACTATTACAGAAAAGAGGAGCAGGGAGGCATTCTCTCCACATCTTCAGACAACACCATCACAGCGCATTGAAGACTATGAAGAGCACCCTGCTAATCTGAGAATCCTGTGCACCTCTTTCTCCAGGAGGCTCAAAATTGCTTCTAATGGAGAGAAGGTCCTCTGTGAGCATTAATGGTAGTAACAAGTCACCTCGGTGTGAATCCAAAGACAGGAAATCTTACAGTAAACAACAAGGCAAAAAGATGGAGGTTGAATAGGAAAAAGAAGATGAATAATTGTCACCTACTGAGTGATTACTCATTATTATTTGTGCGTCTCATATTTTAGCTCATGTAGTTTATGCAGCAAATCCTTGAAGTATAATTGCCATCTCTATTCTGCGAATGAATAAACTAAGACACAAAATGTGATGACATATGTCCCAGGTTCCACATCAAGTGTGTGGTGACACTTGGCCATGAGGTTCCAGAGCAAGCACTCCTAGTGTTAATGCTGCTTGGTCTCTGCTGGGATCAAATGACAGTCCCACATCATGTCCACAAAAACACCAGTTAGGTTTCTTTATAGGCTCAAATTAGACACCCTTGGTGAATTCCCAAAAAATTGCTAGGTGAATCAGGTGTCATGAAGCCAGGACATCAATTAAATAATTTAAGCATAAAAACCCGTGACACCTAATTTCTGATTTTCTTCTTTGCATGTTCCAAATGGATAAATTTCCCATCCATCTTGTCTACATGTTTATCCCTTTAAGTTCCCCAATTGGGTAAAATTTCATGAAAAGCATTACTGCAATAAACATTTTCCTATTTAAAAAAAATGAAAACTAACGCACCTCAATATAAGAAAGTAGTGAGTGGGATAGAGAGCTTTTATAAAAAATTATTTGATCTGTGTTATAGTCAAAAAAGAAAGTAAAAACTTTCTGTTACTAAACTTACACACAATACCTGAGTGAATTCCAACCTGCTTTCCTTTATATGAAGTTTTTAGAAGGGTAAAGATGTATTTAAACTGTTGAATAAATAGAAAGTGAGACAAGGAGAAAATGAATTTTAAGACAATAATGGAGAAAGACTCCAATAAAGGAGGCTTAGGGCAATGGAAGAAGATATAGGATTATTTGTTTTTAATAATACCAGCACATGATGTGCAACTTAACAGGCGAAAATGATATCCAGTCACTTCTATTCCTGACTCAATCAGGCTGTTCTTTTAACGGACAATTAGAATATAGTCTCTTGTGTATTCTTCTTCTTCAATTATATAGGAAAAAGATTACCTCTAAAAGGATTTTTACATATTTATATAATTTATATATTAAAATATATATCTATTTAATACAATTAATAAATTAAATTTATTTAAAATGCAAATACAATTAATAAATGCAATTTATTGTACAAATAAATACGAATATAACACAATTAATAATACAATTCAATTAAATATATATATAAAGATATGTGTAAATCTATGCATCCACACATATATATGTATATATCTATATGCAATATACAGCATAATAGGATATAATGTGTCTATATATGTGTGTGTGATTATATAAATGCCACTAGAAAACAAGCATAATTCACTAAAAAGGAGAATGTAAAGTGAGTGCAGCCTGGGGTACCTGGGTGGCTCATTTGGTTAAGTGTCCGACTTGATTTCAACTCAGGTCATGATGTCACAGTTTTTTAGGTTCGAGCCCATGTGTGGGGCTGTATACGCTGACCTCATGGAGCCTACTTGGGATTCTCCCTCTCTCCCTCTCTCTCTGCCCCTCCCCTGCTCATGTTCTCTCTGTCTCTCTCAAAATAAATAACTAAACTTCAAAAATAAATAAAATAAAACGAGTAGAGGCTTCTGGTTCATTCTTACAATATAGTCAGTCAATCAATCTGTCTCTTCATGACTGAGCTCCTGCTATGTAGCAGGCTCATAGGACTGCTAATGAAGCATTTTATTAGGAGGAGGTTGAAATCTTTATTTCGTTAGGAAACAGTTCTTATTTTTAAAAAGGGGGGGGGGGAAGGAAAAAGAAAAGAGAGAAAGAATAAAACAGTGGAGCTGTATCCAAGTTTGCCTGGTAACACTGTGGTAGCCAGGGCCTTTTGTACTCTATTTTGCAGCATAGAGAAGAATGCAAAAAGAAAAGAGAATTCAGGTATCCTATTATCCCTATTACCTAGCCTAATAAACTATCAGGAGAATTTTTCTTTCCAGTTTTTCAGAGCCTTACCTAACAACGGAGCTCAGCTCCATTATTTAAGGTCAAATTCTGTGACAAAGTAGTTGCTCTTTTTTTCTCTACTAAGTAGATGAGATCCAAGAAGCAGCTAGGAAAAGCATTACTGTACAAATTAACCAGGAATAAATACAAATTTTCAGTCTTGCTTAGAGAAAATAATAGCCCCCAAGGACCACACTGTCTTCATCATGTCAATAATGT
The DNA here is from genome assembly GCF_018350155.1 of Leopardus geoffroyi. Lineage (NCBI taxonomy): Eukaryota > Metazoa > Chordata > Mammalia > Carnivora > Felidae > Leopardus > Leopardus geoffroyi. The sequence goes on along the minus strand of NC_059336.1, from coordinate 93,054,727 downwards.
ATGTAAGTGAGGCTACATAGACGCTTGGGCAAACTCAAGGAGAGCTCTGTCAAGGCAGGAGGGGGAGAGAGGCAGCAAATGATTGAGGTGGCCACCTGGGAGTCCACGTTTGGTGAGGTGTGACATGATGGCAGGTAGGCACTCAGTGCTCACCAATGAGCCATGCAGCCCCTAATGAATGTGAGTCTGCACCCAGTCACATTCAGAGGTTCTCAAACGATTCTCCCTTCGCACAGAGCATTTTCCCTCGGTAGTTTAAAGAATAGCCTGATATGTCAGAAACCAGTCTCCTTAGTGAAAACTCAAACAGATTTTTAATGCTCCCTGAAAAAGTGATTTCCACATGTTTTACAGATTAGATGCATGTAGCAAGTATTTATTCGGCATCTGACAAATTCTTCACGTAAAGGGACCCTGTGAGTTTTTGGCTCTTTAAGAGAACAAGCCATCTGTGAAATTCGTAAAGGCTCTAGATTAATGCTGTCCACTAGATATATAATGGGAGGCATACATGTGAGCCACATATAGAATTTAAAATTTACTGATAGCCACATTGAACACATTAGAAAAAGATAAAAATAACAAATACATTTTGCTTAACCCAATATATCTAAAATATTATATTTCAGTATGCAATCAGTAAAAGGATCATTGAGTTCTTTTACATTTTTTCATATTACATTTTTTAAGTGGTTATTTATTTACTTTGAGAGAGAGACAGAGTGCACACATGTGAGGGGGGAGGGGCAGAGAGAGAGTGGGAGAGAAAATCCCAAGCACACTCAGTGCTATCGGGGCAGAGCCCACACGGGGCTGGATCCCGTGAACCGTGAGATCATGACCTGAGCCAAAATCAAGAGTCACATGTTTAACCAACTGAGCCACCCAGGTGCACTTCCTATTACATTTTTGAACTCTAGTATGCATATTTTCCACTTTCAGCACATTTCAATTCAGAATGTACATGTTTCAAGCCATTACTAGCCATATGTGCCCTGGGGCCGCAGTACTTACCAACACGCCTCACGATTCCAGGTTCAGAGAAGCATTGTGTGGATATATACAAATCAGTTTTGTGTAAAATTTCACATGGCCCTTGGACCTCAAATTAAGATTTCCTGTTTGAATAACTACTTGTTCTTTTTGAAAGATATTTCTGTCAGGAATTGAAGAAATATCTTTAAGAAGGCATGGTAAAATTCTTCCCAAGTATACACAGCCATAAAAAACTGAAGGCAGACAGTATTAAGGATTCCTGCTATTAGACTGTGACCCTTTGCTTCCTACTTTGTGTTCCCTCATTGAATTAAGACTGTAGAAAATCCCTGATAGGAGTTCACTCACAGCTTCTGGATTGCCACAACTATCTACCCAAACATTGCTGTTTTCTAAACCATTAATTGTGGATGTTTTGTTCTCCACTTTTTTCTAATTCCACACCAATCCTTCCCTCCTCTCCTGTTACGTTCTTTCTGTGTCTGCCTGATTCCTATGTTACAGCAGGTGCAGCTAGTTGATGCTTTGCTTCATTTCCATTATTCAAATACAACACAATAACCATTTACAAGAGTAGCTCTCATATATTTCTTAATTCATCTTCTACCATTATTTGAAGACATGCCAGAAAATATTTATTTTGCCAGACATCCAAGCTCTTCTCAGAATGTCTTTGCCAGGCTAAAATCAAAGCAATCAAAGGAATAGCTAATTACACGTGTTCGTGAGCTACCAGTTAGAAAGGTAGATTCTATAAAGTTAAGTGGTCACATACCATGGAGCCATGGACTTGAGCGCCAAGTTGTAAAAAATGGCTAACAAAAATCATCTGTATTGAGTGCAAAGGATGCTCAGATTACATAAATTAAGGGGAAATCTTCCATCAAAAGAAGAATTACAACTCTTTTCTATTATTAATAAATTTGAGTGTGCCTGGGTGGCTCAGTCAGTTAACTGTCCCACTTTGGCTCAGGCCACGATCTCACTGTTCATGAGTTTGAACCCCTCATCGGGCTCTATGCTGACAGCTCGGAGCCTGGAGCCTGCTTCAGATTCTGTGTCTCCTTCTCTCTCTGCCCCTCTCCTGCTCACACTTTATGTGTCTCTCTCAAAAATAAATAAACATTAAAAATTTTTTAAAATAAAAATAATAATAAACTTAGCAGTTTTTCACAACACTAAAAGCTTCATGATATGAACTCTATTTGAATAAATATTTAGAAATCCTGAATATTAAAAAAGTAAAAATTGAAAAAGTTAAAAACCTTTTCTATTCATAAGTAGATTAATCTTTCCTTTTTTTTTTTTTTTTTTGCACATTTGGCACTGTTTCCAGTGTATGATCCTTACAAATCACCCCAATTCATAGCAGTGCTCTTTTTAAAATTTATATTTCTATTTTTGAAATTTCTCAATTGAGTCCAAGGGAGAGCTTTAACTGAATCTTTCAATACTTGCAAATCACTTTTGCTGCAATTAACATTTGCAGCAGTACAATGGAATAACTAGATGGAATCTGGGAGAAAAATAAAATAAAAAAGAATCCAAGAGTAGGTGGGAAAGTTCTGAAGCCAGGGGAGAAAAACTTGTCTGAGTGAGAACGCAAACCCAAATTAATAGAGCCTGGGTAACAGGATAGAGAGGCAATGGCATAGTGTACATGACATATCTTTTCTAATCACATGAAAACAAACCCCTCAGAGTCCATAGAGAAACACTGTGCCATTAATTCTGCTCTGCTCTCTTGCACACTAACAGTTCCTGTCCTAATTAAATGTGCTCCTGGAACATATGTTTTATTGTCTAAGCTGTGCCATTAGATTTGATATACTTGTGAGTCTTGTCATCTGGGATGGGAAATCCCTCTTGGAGGCTTTATCTGTATCAATGTCTTCCCTGAGCAGAGGTGTTTGAGTGTCATATCATACTGGCAACAAACAACAGGTGTAAATATAAGAACCAAAAACGTCGAAACCATTCCTTTGAACTTTATATGCTTGTAGATTTCATGGAAAAGGAATTAGATGTGTAGGGAAAAAATAGCTTAAGTCCACCTCTCCTTACATTGATACAGCATTGTTATTTTTCTCTGGGAAAGTTTTATAGTTTTTAAAAGGGGAAAATTTTTATTAATGATAACGAAGCAGATATTATCAGCTAATTACTACCTTCAATATTTATTTAAATTGGTTTGTCAGAGAAACTGGCTCCCTCTAAATTCTTTTTTCTGTATAGAGTAAGGTATTGCTTGAGTAAGTCATTGGCAAGAAAGCAGAATGAAGGAAAGAGAGAAGAGTTTTAATTCGTTATGCTGTTGTAATCAAAGTTACTTAACTGGGCACCAGAACTTCTTTAAGGCTGATTGAACTGCATGGAGATTTGAATTGGTTCTACCACTCTAAAATAGAATGTCTCCATAGGGTAAAATACCAAAATATTGGTGAAACACTTGTTTTAGTCACTGAAATCTCTGGGTTCTACCATATAGAAATCTCTGGCTTTTAAGGAAACTAAATGGGAAATGTGGTAACTACAGAAAGAGTCGTAATTCTAGTTCAAGCCTAAAGCTTCAGAAACTTCCAGTCCTAATTTTCAAAGACCCTCAGTTGGAACAGGGCCCTCTATTTCACAGGATTCCTTCTACTTCAGTATCTTGGTTGGTTTGACTTTTCATTTCTAAAAGTTAAAGCAGGATGAATGCATCTGGTGCTGTGTCTCTAATATCTCTGCTATGCTTCGCACATCACCAAAGGCTAACAGAGTAATCTCGATCCGAAAATGTTTTCAAGCTTTAAGTAGAAATGAAGCCTGTTGAAAATACAAAGTATTAGGGGCGCCTGGGTGGTGCAGTCGGTTAAGCGTCCAACTTCAGCCAGGTCACGATCTCGCGGTCTGTGAGTTCGAGCCCCGCGTCAGGCTCTGGGCTGATGGCTCAGAGCCTGGAGCCTGTTTCCGATTCTGTGTCTCCCTCTCTCTCTGCCCCTCCCCCGTTCATGCTCTGTCTCTCTCTGTCCTAAAAATAAATAAACGTTGAAAAAAAAAAAAAAAAGAAAATACAAAGTATTTGAAGAGTTTTCATAAATATCCTCATTAAAATTAGACATGAAACCCTTCGCTATTTTAGTGCTATTCCCTGTCTTTAGATTCTTAATCATCACAGATTAATATGGACAACAAGATCTTATACCTCTAGGGGAGAAGTGTCCAAGGACATAGTGTTTGAAGGTTAATTCTAGAAGTAGGGTTTAAGAGAAAAAGAAATATACACTGAAAGAAGAGGTTAAATATATACCATTAGCTGAGAAAGTCTGACTATAGATTTTTAAAGACAACATTTTTAATATTGTTTAAACAACTCCAAGCAGATGGCCGACTGTAGATTAAAGGTGACATACTGAATGGGCTGCAGCAGTGATGGAATTTGAAAATCTTTGATCTTAAATTTTCTTGGCAGGAGGATAATCTTTGAAACACAATACTAAGACAGTAAAAGCAATGTTTTCAGGCTATTGCCTTCTCTTTCCAAGCACATGTACAAATTTTATGAGAACTCTGATGACAACTAAGGTTTCAGTTCTCTGAAGTACTCTTGTTTATATCATTCACTGCTTTTGTCATGAAATCAACACAGGTATACTGTACCAAGTTACAAAATATAGATAAGAAAAAAAAAGGAAAAGATAATATGATTTGGGGGTTTTTGTTTTGATTTGTTTCATTTTACTATTTTTTCAGTTAATGTGTCTTTGTTGGTTACTCTACTCTTTACTTTGAGTATTTACTCCATGAATATGGTATCTTTCCTAGCTTTTTACCCTATGCCTATTATTATCTCTTCCTGTTTGTGTTGCTGTTCTTTCTTGCTAAAATGAATAGGTTTGGTCTTTCAAGTCTATAAATTCATTTCCTACATGTTCTATTTGCTGCACATTATTTGTATTATTTTTTTTTAATTTCTCTAACCATGCTTTCATATTAGAGCATACATTTCCAATCTCAGTCTTTCCCCAGTTCATAAACTGAAAGTCCCCTCAAATCTCCCTGAGAATAACAATTTTCTGGTGGTTCTCCCAGCAACTGTCTCGCATCACAATGTATTTGGTCTTGTCCCTCAGTTATTTTCTCTTCTTTAGAACTGGCACATCTCTTTTCTATCACTTGTGCTATTCTTTTGTCTTTGATCATTTTGCCATATGAGTCAATGGACTATCATACAGTTTAGGAGCTAAGGGGAATTCTATCATGTTTATAACTCTCTATTCCAATCTTATAGTCACATAAAAAGAGAAGGGAAAAACTTAGCTCTTCTGAAGTTTTATTTTTCTAGAACAGAAATCCTGTTGCTTCTATCAGCAGAGTCAAGTAGGGCACCTGTGGAGGTGCCTGTGGCAGACAGCCTTCTCTCTGGACCAGTTTCTCTTTCATGTAACTCATAGCCCGCTTTATGTTCCCTTTCTACTCAGTATGACTATTGTCATCAGGAAATGGTGTTGTTTTCGGTCCCATGTAGTAGTAATCTTCATTTCCTGAGTAAGTGTGGTGAACACTTTGATGTGCTCCTGAGTGTCTCTTCAACGAAGGACGTATAGACTACTTGGGAATCTTGTCCACAATCAGCCTTCAGGTATCCACTTCTTTAGGAATTGCCTTAATTACAGGAAACCACTTTGTCCAAGGCCACAACCCTCCCCAGGAAGAGTCACAAGTGGTCACTGATTGATGTGGGGTCATAAAGCCCTGGCAATCTTGGCTCATCTCAGGACCGCTCAGGACCATTCTAACTCCAGGGCTTCCAAGGGGTCAGCCAAACTTTGTGACTGAACCTTTATCACAATGCAGCTTCTCCCTGTTCTCTGTTGTCATCCTCTTCCCTTCCACAAGTGTTCTCTCCAAAGCATTTTCTAGTAAACAATAAATATTTCCTCAGTATTAAGCTCTGTCCCTGACTCTGCTTCTAAGGGAATCCACCCTGTGACGGTAAGTTATATGGATAGTGGATGTATTTTGGTTATGTATAAATTCATTAACTTAGTGAATTTAAAAAAGGCACATGCAATGTCTAGATCTAGCCCCAAGTGCCCCTTTTAATTCCACCCCTTGCCCTTAAGCTAGCAGTTGGCATTGAAAATCCTTTAGTGGTTTCGCCCCCTTTTTTTTTTCCTCCTTGGTCTCTTTGCATTTTGTAAACAATGAATTGATTGGCCCGTTCCTCAATCCAGCCTCTCCTTATTTATGTCTTGCAGAAATTCTGAAAAGATTCTGGCATGTGAACAAAGCAGTTGTCCTAGATTCGCACACATTTATTGTTCGCTTTTTCTGTTTCTATACATCATTGATTTTTTTTTTTTTTAATTTTTTTTTCAACGTTTATTTATTTTTGGGACAGAGAGAGACAGAGCATGAACGGGGGAGGGGCAGAGAGAGAGGGAGACACAGAATCAGAAACAGCATCCAGGCTCTGAGCCATCAGCCCAGAGCCCGACACGGGGCTCGAACTCACGGACCGCGAGATCGTGACCTGGCTGAAGTCGGACGCTTAACCGACTGCGTCACCCAGGCGCCCCACATCATTGATTATTTTTGCTGATGTTTTGAAGGGAAGGGAAATCTATAAGCATGAGCTCAGATCACCATCTCAAGGCAAATGTCCTTAGCATATTCTTGATATCAAAATTAACATTTCTTTTACCACCACAAGGAAGGAAAGTGAAATAGAGCACTGAAATTCATTAAAACAAAAGTGAACACATATCACACGTGATATTTGAAAGTCAAATTAAGATATTATCTTTAAAATCACTTTGATTATAAAGTACTTTTCGTTCAAATAAGAGAACAGCCAAAATTTTTCCCATAGAGGTTATAGCTGGAATTAGAAGCACAGATTTAAAAATCATCCAACTTGGATTTAATCCTGGATGTTTATTGTTGGTAGCATTGGTGCTGGTATTAATCTTGTTTGAGTATGGGTACAGAAAACTCACATACAAGGAAAATTTACTTAGTTAATGTGACATAATTCCATGAACTGAAAATTTCGATCCATACTATGATTTTTTCACACAAAAAAGTAGGACCTTGTAAAATTTTGTTAACGCTACTATCACTCAGTTTTCTTATTTGTAAGTGCAAATAAAAATAAAAATAATATATTACTATGTGCCGTGAAAATCAGATTAGAAGATACATATAAAACTCTCTTGAAAACATTTTAGCATAAACATGAAAGACATTATCACCATGATTCTCTTCTTCAATCCATTTTTATCAGTAGCGTTTCCTGAAGTTTGTATTTTAGCAGGTTCTCACCATCGGGTTCAAGGATCAAGGAAGGTCTTGTTACTATACCAAAACTGATTTGCCTGACTTATTTATCTAGACAAATATCTAAAATATGATTGTAACCTTTGACTTTAAGAATTCATTGTTAATCCACCTGGGATAATAAATTAAAAGTAAATATCACCTATACACTCATTAATAAAGCTACTAACTTTTGTTTAATTAGTGCTTTGAGAGAGACAGAATGTGTGAGTGTGTGTGTGTGTGTGTGTGTGTGTGTGTGTGTGTGTGTGTGTGTAGATGGTGGCAAGCAGCAACAAAAGGGAGAATGGCTCATGATGTTTTCGATCTAGTCTAGCCCTTGGAGTAAACATCCCATGAAACCATGGAAACAAGGACAAGAACTCAGTCACAGGGTACAATAGAGGATTTCCAGCCTGTTAAAAAATTTTCTCAAAAGTTTGTGGTGAACAAATTGCAAAACAATTGGATGTTGTAAAAATACTCAAACATTTTCAAAGGTATTAATTTTAAATGTTGAAATCATTGAGGAAGACTTCTAGAAATCATTTTCTAGAACTGTCAAGCCAGTGACCAAACTATAAAACCTACAATCTTTAGTGTCAGGTACAGTTATTTCTTGTGCTCTGTGTATAATTCAGTGTTTTGCTAACTGCATATTTTTCAGTTTGTTTCAGCTTTGGCTCTAGCACAGAGAGTAAAAATGAATTCTAGAGATGAATGTAACAAGCAAAGAACAGAATTGTGATTAAGATAAGAGGCTTTTGAGTTGAAGCCCTGGGCTTGTATCCTCTCCCTGTTAGCTCTTTGCAATGTAATTTCCCCCAAGTTTCCTCTACTGTTGATTGGAGATACTTATATCCTTAGGGCTGTTGTGTCATAATATAAACCATTAGATAAGCATATAATAATCAAAAAAATTTTTAATAATAACAACATTAGGAGCCATTAACAAATGCCAAGTAAGTTTGGCAAACTACTTTAGAAAATAAAATTTTATTTACTCATTGTGCTATTTTAATTTTTTTCATTGAGTTGCTATAGTTCTCATATTATGTACACACACACACACACACACACACATGCATATGGCTTTCAAAAGCAGTGCATTGAAAATAATCAGAATATTCACCACAGTAGACTTCCTCATAATAAATTGTTTATTGAGAATTTTCAAAAACTATCAATAACTTTATCCTTCATGGCAGGTTTATAAGATTTTTGTAAAATGAAATGATGCAGAGAAATCAGAATGTGTTGTTGTAATAAGTAAATATACTATTTATTTTCTAGTTCAAGTTCTCCTGTAACCCCTTTTATTGTTTATATGTGGTTCTGTCCCTAACTATATGAATGCCAATTCCATACACTGCAAGGGTTTTGTAATCCCAGAAGATCCTAAGTAACTCTAGAAAGGATTTGTTCTCAGTATGGTGGAGAACTCCTCACAGATGTCTGTGTACCCTGACTGGTGAGGATGGAAGTGAGCATGCGTATGCCATTGCACATAATGAATGTCCCTCAAAGAAGCAACAGAATACTCTATGTCTCTGAAAAGGGACATCTGTAGAGAAAGCTCTGGAGTCCTTTACGAGAATTAAGACAGTGGCCAGTGGAGGTGCCTGGGTGACTCAGTCGGTTGAGCATCCAACTCTTAACCTAGGCTCAGGTCATGACCTCACATTTCGTTACATCAAGCCCTGCATCTGGCTCTGCACAGTGTGGAGCCTGCTTGGGATTCTCTCTCTCTCTCTCTCTCTTTCTCTCTCTCTCTCTCTCTCTCCCTCCCTCTCTCTCCCTCCCTCCCTCCCTCTCTCTCTCTCCCTCTTTCTCTGTCCCTTCCAAGCTCACTTTCTCTTTCAAAATAAATAAATAAACTTAAAAAAAAAAGACTGCAGCAGCAATATAAGCCCCACATGTTGGCCAATGTCTGCCAGGATTCTTAAGAGTTGGGGGACTGCTTATCCAGAGTCTTCAAAATTTGGATTGAAAGTTATTACCAGACCATTTTTATTCATTATTGTCGTTGTTGTTTCAGCTATAATTTTCAGTCAGAATGATTTCAGGATTTCTATTAGTAGTTCCTTTCAAATAAATATTACTGGTGCCTCTGAAAGTTTCAAATGCCCTTGAAGGGTATCATTTCTTGTCTGTAGAACTGAACTTGTCATTTACTGTCTTGTCTTCAAATGGACATATACCCCCTTTACATTGTAACCTGAGCATAGACGTAGCAAAGAACTTATGTCCATTTAACTCAATTTGTGACTGATTACTTACACGATTAAAAAGAAATTCTCAACAGTTTTCTTCACTGGAGGCTCCTGGATGACCCAGTCGGTTAAGCATCCAACTTCAGCTCAGGTCATGATCTCACAGCTTATGAGTTCAAGCCCTGTGTCGGGCTCTGTGCTGACAGCTCAGAGCCTGGGCCTGCTTCAGATTCTGTGTCTCTCTCTCACTCTGCCCCAGCTCTGTTCGTGCTCTGTCTCTGTCTCTCTCTCAAGAATAAACATTGGGGTGCCTGGGTGGCTCAGCTGGTTGAGCGTCCGACTTCGGCTCAGGTCATGGTCTCGCGGTCTGTGAGTTCGAGCCCCGTGTTGGGCTCTGTGCTGATGGCTCAGAGCCTGGATCTGTTTGGATTCTGTGTCTCCCTCTCTCTCTGCCCCTCCCCCTCTCATGCTCTGTCTCTTTCTCTCCTTGTCAAAAATAAATAAACATTAAAAAAAGAATAAACATTAAAAAATTAAAAGAAAAAAAGAGTTTTCTTCACCTAAAAGGCCTAGAGCATTTGGCATGCTATCAAGACTCTGCTACAGTTAGATTTCAGTAGAGTTTTTTCCTCTAAGAATATTTTCAAGTCTACAAAGACAATTGATAGAGATATAAGAACTAAAACTGTAAAAAGAAAAAACATTAAAAATGAAAGGAAAAAAATCACTATACTTGAAAACTATAAGAAACTTGATATCCTTAGTCATATGAAACTTGAAGCATCAAGTCCAATTTTGGTGTCCCTTAGTAGGAGGAAAAAGTCCATAAGTAATGTAAACATATTTAACACATTTTTACATAAGAGTGTCTCCTGAACCTTGAACTTCTTGTGTTAAACATAAAGCTAATGAAAATTATTTCCTAATGGAAAAAAATATGTGTGAAAATATTGGGCAGAGTCATCAAACTGAAAGCAATCACCTCAAGCTGGGCAATGTGTCCCAGTCTATAAGCCACTTGCTTAACATATCTTTATCATGAACAAGTCATGATATTATAAGATCTTAATTTCACATAAATTTAATTTGGTCAGTTTTGAAGTGCCAGCACCTTAATTTAAAACAAAAATTCATTGGGTCGCCTGGGTAGCTCAGTCAGTTAAACGTACCACTTCAGCTCAGGTTATGATCTCATGGTTCATGAGTTTGAACCCTGCATCACGCTTGGTGCTGACAGTTCAGGGCCTGGAGCCTGCTTCAGATTCTGTGTCTCCTTCTCTTTCTGCCCTTCCCCTGTTCATGCTCTGTCTCTCAAAAATAAATAAACATTAAAAAATTTTAAACAAAAATATGTTAATTCCCATCTTTATTATCTCTTATTCCTAGATACTTATAAATCTTTACTCAAAAGCTGTATGTATATTTATAAATATGTATATACATATATAAGTTAATAGATATATACTTTCTATTTACAGTGAATATGACTTTTTTTCTAGTGCTTCTAAATCTTTGCTGTTTTCAGTGTTTGTTTCCAAGACAGAGTACACCAACATTGATTTTAGACTTGGCAAATATAACTCATTCTTTAAATCTCTTCTTACTGTTTCACACAATGAGTGGCTTATAATTCCTCAAATATGCATATGGAAACAAATGAAACAAAGTTCAGGTACTTGCTTTTATCCCAAATGGCTATGATAACCCATGCCTCAGGAGTCAGGGTGACATTTAATGGCAAGTGGTAATATAGTGAGGTGGCAGTTAACATTGCACTATTTTTTTTCATGGCACTAACGGGACCAGGTTGCATGCACATCCATGCAGAGATATAGTTTATGTCATTGATATCTAATTATAAATTAGTATGCCTTCACTATATGGCAGAACTAAAGTCTGTGACATTAAGAACAAGAAACCCTTGGGTCATTAGCCTATTAGTTGATGAAATCTGAATGACATCTTCCCCAATTATCCCTTAGTAAAAGTTAACTCACCTTGATATGGAACTGACCCTTAAAGTAGCTCATTTCTGTTTTCTTAATTCAACTGGACAAAATTAAGTCTTGTATTGCTTTGGCAAGTATAAGCTGAGATCTGAGGATATTCCTAGTAGATTTAACCATAGGCAGCAAAGACATTAAATATTTTTCCAGGAAAAAAGAAGGAAAGAAAATAGAGTAAACTGAGAAAAATATGATGAAGAAAGAGATGCTTAAGCTGTGTCATATCACAGTAAGTGTTCTTGATATTTCTCTCAGTTACTGCTGAGCTGGCCAGCCTCTCTCTTAGATATTTGCAAAGCTGCCAACACTAGCTTAGCTCCATTTCTAAACAAATAAAAGCCAACAAAGACATAATTTATACCCGAAATGTTTATTATGGCCATTGGCTATGCTCAATAACTTGAAGTAGGTTCTCTGTGAAGTTGCTAGATTTGCTCCAGGCAAATAAATGCCAGGTAATAGCGGCTTAAATATCTATACTCATATGCATTTTATCTCCCCCTTCCTGCACTTTCTTCCCCTCTTTCTTCACCTCCTCCTTCTTCTTTTCCTTTCTCTTCCCCGTGTCTTTCTTTTTCTTAAAATTCTGCTTCAGCGTCTTTAAGGGATGTTTCCTTTTAAGTAATTATGAGTTGGGTATATCCACAGAAAATTTATTGAAGGGGATAAGGGATTAGATCCTACCTTTGAGAAATTATTCTAAATTTCTCCCTGGTGTCCATACCATCGACATTCTCTCTGTTACATACAGCCCCACTTAGGCTGATCTTTGACAAAATGAACTAATAGATTTGTATTTGGCCTTTCTCCACTTTTCTATACAATATATTATGAACCACAGCTTTGGTTCCATTAAGATTCCAAACCAGGTAGTTGTATTACTGAGTAAAAGATAAGCTAACCCTGTCAGTTCGGTTTTATATATTTAACATACCAGATTATCATGGCCAGTTAGTCAATGATGGAAACACTGGTACCAATAGAGTTGGGATTTCAGAAGAGCTGATGTTTCTTTCCAGCTTTGACACTAACAAGGGAAGTGATCCTCTTTAGTTCAAACTCTCTGAATCTCAATTTCTTTGTTAGTAAAATGAGAATAACACTAATAACTACCTCATAGCTTGCTGTGATGATCAAATACTTATAAAACATTTGCTTGCAGCTTTGTTTAGCATACATTCACCAACAGGCTTCCCTCCTTTGTGTGATACATAGGGAAATAAAATAACAAAAGAAAAATTAAACATAAATAATTATATTTTATACTGGACACTCAAAATAATATTTTCATTATTTTTACTGTAGGAATCTCTTCAACACTTTCCATGTTTTATATGTAATGATCAAAAGGAAAACAAAGCTCTCAGTCTGTCACAGTCTTAAATAATCTGAATAATGACATGGTATACTAATAACTTTTTACCAGCCTTGAGGAAAGTATATTGACCTTTGAAAAACCTGAACACTTGAATAATGCCCACTTGTTAATAAAGTTGGATTTACACCAAGTGAATAATACATTCAATTATACTCATGTTTTTGTGAAATTCAATAAGTCTTTCCCTCTAACTAATTTTTCTAGTAATAAATCCATTACAGAGCACACATTAAAAATAGCTCTGACAAATAATTCATGTTCTTGGCCCTAAGCCTCCATTTAGACCTCTGTGTTCCTTTCCATAGTCTTTGGATAGTAAACATGGATCAACTCTAGTCTATCACAAACTGAAAGCTGCATTGAGCAATATTTTCAGGAACAGAATTTAACTTACTAAAGTACTAAAGACAAAAAAAAAGAAATTTGCTTTTATGTGTAATTTTAGGCCTCTCCCCCCTCGTTCTTATGCATATACATACACACTACTGAGTATGAAGAACCAAAGGTCCCTCTTTCTTACCTTTTCTAGAAGTCCAGTTATTTATGATACTCCTAAAGTTATACCTTTCATGGTAGAGAGTCAGATGAAGGAATAATGTGGTGCACATACATGGAGAAGTCAGAGTGTTTTAAGGAGAATTTAATTGTGAATACACCATGTGGGTTTGAAACATAGGGTGCGTGGAACATCTCCTCATCTTGTTTCCCTAACACAAATGGAAGCCTTCTGTATCAAAGCACTGGAGCTTTGTTGCTCACTTTCCTCATCTTCATTTGTTAACTAAAGGCAAGTATCTTAATTAAACTAGAAAATACTGTGCATTTTTTCACATATACAGTATGTGGCACTTAAAACCACTGATGAGGATAGATGAGGCATAGTATAGAGATTCTGGTAACTGCCTTTTCTGAAGGCAAAGTGATTAGTAGATTCAAAGAACTTACAGTGAGATTATAAAGCAAGACATACCCTAATATATAAGAGCCTTCAAAATGTGCTGTGAGAATGTTTTGGAGGAAGACTATGTGATGATAGGTGTATCTCTGTGACTACTCATGCAATTGCAATTTTGAATTCCAACCTTAACATTTCAGGAAGTTTAAAATCATCCATGACCACTCTGGGTTGCTACTAGTTGCTTTCCTTTTTTTTCTTTTTCCCATTCTTATTCATTCTTGATTCATTCTTATAAATCCATACTAAATAACATTTGTTAACCATCACCAGAGGTTTTAATAAATCTATTTATTTATTTATTTATTTATTTATTTATTTATTTATTATTTATTTATTTATATTTCAAGTTTTTATTTACATTCTGATTAGTTAACATATGTAGTAGAATTGGTTTCAGGTGTAGAATTTAGTGATTCATCACCTACATGTAACATCTAGTACTCATCACAACAAGTGCCTACTAGTTGCTTTCCTTAAGCAATGCCTTACCTCACAGGAGAAACCACTGCATTCGGTTAATAGTAGAGAATGACAATTCTGTGCAAGGCCTGTGGACACACCTTGTAGGCAATCACTTACTTGCTATGAACAAGGCTCTGTGACTGCCAACTAGCTTTATACAGAGATTCCCTGGAAGCTTTGTGTAACTAGGATCCAGCTTGTCTGTGGAGGACACTTTATCTTTCCCTTTACTTAAGTTCATGTTTGGGAAGACTTGATTACCACAGACGAGTAACTGTAGCACTTTCTTGAGGCTTGTTGCTGAAGCCAGAAATCCAAGTTAGGCCAAGCACATTTTGGATCAGTCAGCTTCTATCAAACATAGTACAAGTGTGAGAGAACCAGCTGGAAAAACAAAGAAAATTCATGTTAAGTAAAGCAACAAAGGGCTTGGGTCCACTCATTCAGAGGGGCCTTTTGTGTTTGTGCTCCACATAATTCTAAATGTGCACCATCCCAGATTTAATTAAGTGGATCCTTCTTCCTCCTCATTGAAGATGCCCACCTCTGCATTACAAACATTTGTTGGTACAGAGGGAAGGGGAATATTACCCTGCACTCACACTTACCCACAAGAGTGCTTGGTATCAGCATTCAGTGAAAGTTTTATTTGCTCATTATGTGAGACCACTGGAGAATCAAGAGATCAGTTAGTCCCACACTACGTGGAAGAGAGTGAACTGCTCTTTTTTTTTTCACTACTTGCTTTATCCCTTAGATTATATCAATGTTTTCAGGCCATGGCTATGGAGCTGGATACCTGAAAACATGCACTGAGAATGAGAAGCACAAGAACACAAAGGAGTTTCAGAGACATAAACATGTTTTCTTTGATTGGGAGCACCTGTTTGCAAGGACAAAGTAGAAAATCAAACATGTGAATAAAAATATGAAAGACATAAATTTTAGTACAATTTTCAAGTATGAAAATGTCAGCACAATTCTCCTTTCTCATAATGCACAGCAGAATATTACTTTTGACTTTAAGAGAGAGGCATAGGATTGGATAGGTTTTATGTGGTGTTACTGGATTGGGACTTTTTGGGGTGATTAATCTGCTAAGGTACTATTGCTGAATGTGTCTGAGTCTGTCACAGACACATAGGGGCCAAGTACATCAGTGGGAAAAGATTTAGTCTTAAATTTGAAGACAAACTGCTTAACATGTTTTTGTAACTTGCAGAATTTCATATTTTGGTCTATTTTCTGGTTGTCTTATATCTCTAAACCCAGATGTCAAATTTCTAGTGCAGGAAACTTCCAAACCTTACTAATTGGTTAAAAATGACATCTATTACATGCATGAACTTTTTTTATTTTCTGTTTCACTTCCCCCATAACCTATTTGTATTAGGCCAAAACTTGGTAGCTTGAAAAACACATTTTATACTGTCTCACATAGTTTCTGAAGCTTCGAAATCTGGGGGCCTCTTAATTGTGTGGTTCTGGGCCAGGTCTTTGCTGAGACTATAGTTACTCTCCATCAGGGCTACTGTCATCTGTGAGGACTTAACTGGGTTAGAGGATTGGCTCAAGATTGCTCATGTGCTTTTTTTTCAAGAGACTTCAGTTCTTGCCACATGGGCTTTCCTGTAAGGTTGCCTTTAGCATTACTTCACCAGAACAAGTGATAACAGAGGGAGAAAGGGAAAGAGAATGATCAGTGGAAGCTGCTTTCACTTACAGCCTAATCTCAAACATGATATGTCATCATTTTTATAATATCCTATTGGTCCTGTAGACCAATTCTGGTATAGTATGCAAGGGAAGTACACACAAGGTGAATATCAAAAGCCACAGATCATTGTTGGCCATCTTGGGGATTAGCTACAATAAAATTTATTAGTTTATTGATTCATGGGATTTATGCAATTAAATTTAAGTGAGTAACTTTGATTAGTTGAAACATTGAATATTTGTTAAATGCGTATGATGAGCCATAAGGAATTTACAAGACAGTTACATAACAGGAGGTTTTAAGAAGCAGATGAGAAAAGCTAGATCTGGGCTGGGCTCCGAATTCTTTCAGAGCATGATGCTGGGGTGGTCAAGGAAGACTGACATATGAGTAAAGGATATTTAAGCTGAGGAGGAGAGGATCAAAATAACAATGTTGAGGAGATAAGAAACAATGGCATACCATGTCAGCGTCTCAACATATATAGAGGATAATAAAATATTAAGGGTGCAAAGGGGAGAAAGATAGACTTGTACATATAGGAAATATAAAAACCTTCATATATCCATAGCAGAATCAAAAATAAATTCTGGGACCTCTTACTAACCCTTGGCATTGCATGTTATAGTTCTCAAGTACTGTCTTAAAAATAGAAAAAAAAATGTGGGTAAATATCCTTGAACTCAAAGTAATGCAGCCCTCTCCTGCGGGGGGTGGGAGGATGGGGGGAGGGGGAGACGATGCAAACAGCTTGCAACAATTATATACCTTCATATTCTTTTATCATCCTAATAACCTTTATCAACTTTGTTCTTCCATTTTTAGGTGTTACTAAGTCAACCCCCAGAGGATCCCATTAATAGCTCCAAACCTTTCCAGGAATGACCTGACAAGACCCCTATGTCATTTCACATTTCTCTCTACATCCCACATTTTACTTGTAGGATGCAAGAAATCCATATAAAGCGAGTTGAGAGAATTGATTTTCCATGAAGGGAATCTATCTTTCTTACTTAAATAGCCTCTCTTGTAATGGAATCACCATTTTCTTACCTTTGGGATACTGGATGCAAAATCTTTTCCTTTCAGTGCACAAGGAGAAATATACCACAGTAGAGGCAAAGAGAAGACACAATAAATGATACAGAAACTTAGAACTTCCCAAATTCGCCTCCACCATCCAAACCATTTCTATGGTTCTCTCCATTGTATATCCTATGGCCTCAAAAGGAAATTCCTGTATTTATTCTCTCACTAACTTGTTATTGCTAATGATGCTTAAATATAATCTTTTGTCTATTCTATTCTGAATTGATCTCTAGGAAAATTATTTATTAATACGTGTTTTTTTTAGGTTATGTAATTTTGTTTTTGTTTTTTGTGTTTTTTTAACTATAATTTATTGACATATTGGTTTCCATACAACACCCAGTGCTCATCCCAACCCGTGCCCTCCTCAATGCCCACCACCCACTTTCCCATCTCCCACACCCTCATCAACCCTCAGTTTGTTCGCAGTATCCAAGAGTCTCTTATGATTTGCCTCCCTCCTCCTCTGTAACTTTTTTTTCCCCTTCCCCTCCCCCATGGTCTTCTGTTAAGTTTCTCAAGATCCACATATGAGTGAAAACATATGTTCCACCCAAGTTTCTGCAAATGGCCAGATTTCATTTTTTCTCATTGCCAAGTAGTATTCCATTATATATATAAACCACATCTTCTTTATCCATTCATCAGTTGATTGACATTTAGGCTCTTTCCATAATTTGGCTATTGTTGAAAGTGAAGTAAACAACAAAAAGCCAATTTAGCTTTACAATATGGATGTATAGAGTGTTTTGGAGAAAAGCAATTCGACGGGGGTAAACAACTGAGAACTTCACAAGTATAATTTACTTGTATCTATTGAGACTATAGCTTACTTATTTTAGTTCCCTATTGCAGATGATTAGTTTTATTTTCACCCAGTATATACACACATACATATATGTATATAATCCAAAACATATGTAGGTGTGTATGTATACACACATATACATACCTATATATATATATATATATACACACACACACACATACACCACACACACACATAAACGTGTGTGTGTGTGTACAATCTTTTAATTATTTAAGTCACTGAAGTTACTAACTTCAAGTAAAATTTCCATTGGGCACAATGATTTTTCAAATTCTGTAAACTAGAAATAATGATGTCTTATGTTTTTCAGTGTTGATATTTAAAATATCCATATCTTTATAACTTTCTCAATTACACATATACCCATATGTACACACACACACGTTAAAGACATGTAAGAATGCATATACTTCCATTTTACTGGTATGTAGACAATAAATACCATTAAATATTTTTAAAAAAGAACATTTAGAGAACAATCCTAAATAGGATAAACTCATTAGTGCAAGATAGTCCTAGTTTGCTTCTGTTGTCTCAATGGTATCCATAATCTCAAACTTAACGATAAAGGAGGTTTGACTTCAGTAGGGCTTTTAGGATGGAAGAGAATAGAAGACTTAAAGCAAAGCCTGGTCTATCAAATTTGTGCTGGTTTTTACACGCCCCTATGAAAAAGGAGAAGAGCTGTTTTCTGGTGGGGACTGCGTTCACATTCTCCTCTATCTCTGATGAAAGCCGTTCTAGAATATCTTATTCATCTGCATACCAGATGTCATATAAAATTACAGAAAAAATCTTTAGAGAATCTTTAAATGTCATCTTAGGACCAAGAACAACTGTTTCACATATGATATCCAAAATATGACTTCCTATGGTGAGGGCAGAAACTTATAATAAAACAGTCATAACTATAGCAGATTTCATATATGTACAGTGAAAATTTTTTAAGGAAATTCTAAGGTCTATCCATGATGGATTTGGCAGCCATTTTGGATCCTGTTCAATCAGATTCCTGCTTCAATTTGAACAGTCACTTGTGGATTTTAAAGAGCTTGAATTAGGAAAATGAGGAGAGGACCAACTGACACACTTGCTGTTTGTTTAAAACATCAAGTGGGCCTGCTCATCCAGGCCCAAAATGCTGTAACGGTTCTGCTTGCTAATTCCTGTTCCCTGAAGACATATCTGCAAGACATGCCTGACAATAGAAATGTTTCTGAAAAGTCAGCACATGTTATGCGTTGACATGAGGAAGATGGATGTCATGAACCACATCACAGCAAGAAACAGACACACAAAAAACAGTATAGTCAGCAGAATATCTTCCTGCCATGTTCCATTATCTGGAAACCATGCCACACAAATCTGTACTGATGGCTAAAGGGGCACAAAACTGAATAATAGATATTAACATTCCCTTCAGGGAACTGGAAACACAAGGAGTGACTCCACTGTTGCCAAGTTTATCAAAGGTTGACAAGGAATAACAGATAGCGTGGACCATCTGGTGAGGTCTGTGACTTAGATGGGAAAGACATCTCCATCTTAACCTTGTTGAAAGCTTTCTTCAAGCACAAAATTTTTCTCATTGCCACTTAATTTTTCATTTAATCTTCTAAACTAGTGCTATTCTTCTTTTTTATTATTGTTTAATTTTTATTTTTGAGTGAGAGTGGGGGAGAGAGAGAGAGAGAGAGAGAGAGAGAGAGAGAGAGACCATAAGTGGGGTAGGGTCAGAGAAAGAAAGAGACACACAATCCGAAGCAGGCTCTAGGCTCTGAGCTGTCAGCACAGAGCCCAATGCAGAGCTAGAACCCACAGACCTTGAGATCATGACCTGAGCTGAAGTCAGATGCTTAACTGACTGAGCCTCCCAGGTGCCCCTAAACTAGTGCTGTTCTATACTAAAATTTATGACCAATTTGTCTTAAAGTCAGAGGACTTAAAATATTACTTGTTCTGTCTTTAATGTCATAGCATACAGATAATTACGTCCTTCTGATTTTGCTTTGAGATTGTCCTGAAGGTCTTTAACTTGGTTCCTGCTCTTGTTGCTCTGAACAAGCCCCAGGTCCCTTCCACATTCCATCACTCTTTGCCGCTGTCTTCTTCCTTGTCCTCATGTTTGGGTTCTCTTTATATTTGACCTCAGTTCCTCCAGATATAGGACTATGATTCAAACTTATCCACTTCTCTTGTGATTAAAGTTCTGCGCCTGGGCTCTCCCTCCTGTGGCTTCATCTTCCTTGATGTCAGGCTTCCCTGAGATTACATCTAGAGAACTGAGTGTATCACTACTTTACCTGCCAGTAGGGAATGGTTTTCATCAGTTTCGTTAGAAGGCAAAGGGATAAAATGAGATAAAATTAGGAATTTCTAAAATAGAAAAAAACACTTTTTCTCATCCAAATTTCACTCCAAAATGTTTTTTTTTTCTTCATGTATCTCTGTATTGAATATGATCTTTAAGGTCAAAGATTTCATATTGGATTCATGAACTTATGCCATTATGCACATTTTTCTGCCCCCATCTGTTTCTTCATATCTCTATTCTTTGCAAAGGTCCAGTCCCACACAAAATGCATAGAAACTAATGAACCTGGGAGAAATATTGCAGCAGTAACGCTTATGTTTCTACATGGTTCAATCAGGGTTTCCTTCTCTTTTTTATTTACTTAAAGCTGTAAGCCAGAAAATAGGGGGAAAAAAACCACACACACACACACACACACACACACACACACACACTATTTAATTAAGTGGAGTTCAACAGGTAAGTTAATATACTTTAGTGTGGGAATATGAAAAATATGCCAAAACAGCAAGTAAACAGACTGAATTATGAATTACATTCCCCCCACCATCTTTCACTTCCTCTCTCTGTGTCTTTCTTTCTCCACATGGGACTGAAGTTGCATATGGGGGAAAGTTTGTGGTTGTTTGTTTCTGTTGTTTTTCTCCTCAGTTGATCCATTTGCTTCCATGACTGACTGGTTCCCAACATGCAAATCAATTTGGATATTCACTGTTAGAAAAAAGAACGTATTTTTAATGTATTTGAATGGATTCTAATCCATTTTGTTTGTTGCTTTTAACACGTTGAGCCATGCCAGTGATTTTTATTACAGAGTCTCAATGTTTTCTGATTCATAGAGTGGATGCATATAAAATTTGACATGCCCTAAATAAATAAAAGCCTTTAGGAAACTTGAGGAACTTCTGAATCACTCGGAGTGGCAAAATCACACAAATAATATTTTCAAAATTAATTATTTCTCACTCATCACAGATTGCTGGATTTTCTGAGTTTTGCCCCTTCTTGAGCTTATCATCCCCTATTACTTGACAGAAACTTTTTACTTGGATGATTTTCTAGCATTTATTCAGTTAAGTCGGTGAGCAGACTCTCATGGGGAAAAGTACATTTATGGATGGTGGATGGCAGAGCTTTAGAATAGAATATTAACATCCAGTTGCCCAATGTCAGACTTTGTGAGCTATGCATATGCAAATTGCAAGAATGATGTATGCCTGTCCAAAAGAGAGAGAGAGAGAGAGAGAGAGAGAAACTTGCATCATGAAAGCTTTCTGGGAAGCAAGATACTTAAAAAGGAAACTGCAGACAAAAATGTACTACTAGCACTTACTACACTTATTTTTATACTAAAAAAATATTTTCAACGTACTTGACCTTGCACTAAGGTTCCTAATTTGGCCCATGTATATGACCAGATGTGAACAGCTTTTTCTTGAACTCAGTTATTTCACTTAGGGGATGTTTATGCAGGTGCTTTTTGTGAAATAGAGATCTTTAAGATCTCTAATTTTAACATGAAAGTTGTTAAAACAAATGCATTTTGTATTTAATTGTTCATAAAACAATACATAGTATATGGATATACATTTATGCATTAACATGTGTGCCTACACCTTCTGAAGCAAAAATAATCAGTGTTAACATATTAAGTTATTACTGATAATTAAGTTGCATATTTTCTCAAAAGTGCATGATAATCATCAGTCTTCTGTATTATTCCAAATATTGATGGTAGTTAGATTTATGGTTTTCTTGTCTCTGAGGACTCTATAATGTAGTGGGACCTCATCACAGGTAGCCTCAATCATTGCTACCCTCTCATCACCCTTGCAAAAAAACAGTAACCTTAAACATCATCTCAGTTATAGCAAATGGTAGAAAAGTAGTTGGTTAATATTCACCCAGGGAAACTGGACTAAAATAAACTTTCAAATTATAGAAGAAATATTTATAATCTTTAGGAATCCTGGTTGTATAACATTTCTGGCGTTTTTCTGTGGAAATTTATCTGTACCAGAACCTTCTGTCATTTTCTGAACTACTTTATTATTATTTTTTTATTTCTGTGGCATAAAAATCTTCTTTATTTAAAAATAATTCTTGGGGCGCCTGGGTGGCGCGGTCGGTTAAGCATCCGACTTCAGCCAGGTCACGATCTCGCAGTCTGTGAGTTCGAGCCCCGCGTCAGGCTCTGGGCTGATGGCTCGGAGCCTGGAGCCTGTTTCCAATTCTGTGTCTCCCTCTCTCTCTGCCCCTCCCCCGTTCATGCTCTGTCTCTCTCTGTCCCAAAAATAAATAAACGTTGAAAATAAATAAATAAATAAATAAATAAATAAAAATAATTCTTGTCCACCTTGTAATTCGAACTTTGCAGAATTTTCCAAAGCAGGCATCTTGATTTTAAAGTTTTAGATACGTGTTTTTTTTTTTTTCAATGCGAAGCATAAAAATAAATATATATTTTCTTAACACTTTGCTTTTGCTTTAAATTGAGGAAGCACAATACCACTTAACCTCTGTCTGGGAGAGGTAATTTATTGTGCTGTGTTCTTGTTTAAGTGCAGTTTGGTTTCATTTAAAAAGATGTTCATATTGATATTAAGATGAGGAGCTGATAATACAATCAATACACATAGTTTGGTCTTTAAAATGTAGATATTTACTCTCATGTAAAACAAAATATAGCATGATTCATCTGTTGGAAGCATGAAATTAAATGGTGAGGTCCTAATTTGTCTTTTCACATTCTTTTTTCTCTTATTTCCAAAAAAAACTAATTCTTTCACCTAGACATGGAAGTTTGACACTAAAACTCTGTTTCTTGCCCTGTTGATCTCTCTTGTCATTATCTTCCAAACAGCACACCTACACACACATAACCTCAAAACACACACACACACACACACACACACACACACACACACAATCCCCTGTGTTTCTGTTCTGAGATTTGTTTCAAAATCATTCTGAACACTTGAGTTTCTGCACTGAAGAGCTGTAGACTGCTGTTAGAAAGCCAAATTAAATTATATGTTCTCAGATTGTCAAAGAACAAGAAGGGTTGATAGAAAAAAGGTTTTCCGCCATTGACACAAATGCCATGCCTCAGTGAAGTGAAGGCAATGTCTGGCGCTATCAGAGATGCCAAAGACATTGTTTGTGCAGATTTCATTTTCCTACCAAGATAAATATTGTCCTTTATACAAATACATACATTTTTTTCCAGCACTGTCAAGGCATTTCTCAATTTACTTGAGTCTAAGAAAGCGAGCTTTTGAAAAAAGAGAGATGCTTCAGTCTGGTTTTGAAAATGAAGCATCACAAGCATGAAATTACATTATTGACCTAGAAAATTAGTGAAGTATTTGAAAACCTTATGTATCTCAAGTTTCTGAATCTTTTAAAAATGACCCATTTTAATATTCCATTTTAGGTTATTGAACTAATATTGGGGAAGAGCTCTGCTTTAAGTAGTTTTCAAAACTTTCTTTCTGAAATATTTCTTCACTCATTAATAACGCACATCTTTTGAAATTATCACTATCACCCTTCACCTCAATTTCTGCTCAAATCCTAGACTAAATTTAACTGAATTTAGTGTGTCTCCTGTTAGCCTACACTCCACATGGTAATTTCTTAATTCTCATATGAAGTCATTTTAGAAACTTGTAGGATCATGTGGATGATATATTTGCTGCTGGTGGAATATCTCTATGCGTCACCCTCGCTCCTGTCCCCCACCCAGCACACACACATATTCCAGCCCTCTTGTAACTACCCACGGCCAATGGAATATGAACACAAATGATGCAAAACCAATTTGGACTAAAGCCATTTTTCAACCTTCTAGCATCTATCTCCCTTCCTTTTTCAAAATGACTATAGAG
Organism: Leopardus geoffroyi; assembly: GCF_018350155.1. Taxonomy (NCBI): domain Eukaryota; kingdom Metazoa; phylum Chordata; class Mammalia; order Carnivora; family Felidae; genus Leopardus; species Leopardus geoffroyi. Next base: position 93,030,572 of record NC_059336.1, on the reverse strand, counting down.
GCCAGTGTAGAGATGGTATATTCTTAAGATAGAAATATCTTGCATTACTGAGTCACCATTTGGAAGCTGTTTGGGAGATATGCTCAGGCAATAGCAAAGTTTCCATGAGTAAAATGTAGACATTTATTTGTTAAAGCATTAAAATTTGGGAAGTTATGCATAAATGTAGATTATCTTTACTAATATAAGTGAATCCTAGTAGATCCTAGACCAGCTATCCCAGAATATCCTCAGACTTGAGTTCCAGTCTTGATCTGAGGAATAGGAAAAAAAAAAAACCCACAGAAGAGAGGATTAAGTTACCCAGAACAGTGACATTTAAAATTCTAGAGATCTAAGCCAAGAAAAGTTGTTGGTTAATATTTATCCAGGGAAACTGGAATAAAATAAGCTCTCAAATTAAAGAAGAAATCTTTATAACCTTTATGAATCCCTGGTTGTACAATAACATTTCAGGTGTTTTTCTGTGGAAATTTATTTGCAAGAGAAGCCTCTATCATTTTGAAACACACAAAGCATTGGTTGCCCCTTTTTAAAAATTTATTGTCCCTTGAGTGTATTGTTAGGAAGTAGGCTCCAAGAGGCAGGAACTGTCTCTTCATTGGTCTGACTATATTATTCGCCACAGTATCTGGAGTAGAGTAGGCAAAGTAAACATGGCTTACATAAGTGGTTACTTGATAGCTATGCCTATGAGTAAAGTCCCTAGGACAATGGTTGGACTGCATATTTATCTTAGTTGCTTTTAAATCAAAATATCTTAAAAGAGGATTCGATCCTCCAATATCAGGTGAATAGATAAAAAATAAAATAACACTAATATTTCCTTGCTGGATTAAACACTTACCAGGGACCAAGCACTGTGCCAAGTGTACATTACATAAAATAATCAAATGCTTAACTTGTTCAGGAAATCTTGTGTGTGTGTGTGTGTGTGTGTCATCCCAGCATATTATTAATGGTTCTCTTTCTAAAAAAAAAAAGTAGCTCTCCTCAAAGTTCTGATCAGAACAAAACTTACACGATCCATGTAGTCTTTGGGGATTTTCCCATTTGTCTTCAAGGAATCTCTATGCCATTATTATCCCCACTTGAGAGGTGAGGAAATGGATGTTTAAAAATTTGAGTGACTTGTCACTAGCTCTCACATGTTTAATAAATAACAAGTCAAGGGTCACCTGGGTGGCTCAATTGGTTAAGTGTCCAACTTTGGCTCAGGTCATGATCTCACAGTTTGTGAGTTCAAGCCCCATATCAGGATCTGTGCTGACAGCTCAGAGCCTGGAGCCCGACTTGGATTCTGTGGGTGCCTCTCTCTCTACTCCTCCCCTGCTCATACTCTGTGTGTGTCTCTCTCTCAAAAATAAATGAACAGTAAAAAAATTTATTTACATAAATAAGTCAAGTAGGATTGCTTCATAATGCATGTTCTTAACCACTAAGCCTTACCACAACCACTGCTTTCTAGGAACATGTCCATCGCCTTCGGGGATGAACATTCACCTCACCGGATTCAATTTTACTAGATTCCAAAATTATACTTTATTGAAAGCTAAAGTGTCTCAGAAATAAATATGTGTAATGATGTCCCAGCATTGCTGCATGCTGTATCCATCACTGATAGATTTTGAGCATTAATAATGAACAAGTAGGATTAAAAGAAATTATGTGTCTCTGCCAACCCATAAACCACAGCAAAATAATAAAAATGGAGTTAGTCAGTGACTTACCGGCCATACTCATGTTCCTAATGAGTAAATAATTTTCCTTCATGAGGAAAGTAGACACTCCTCTGGGTTTGAGATTGTCATTTTTTTCCAGATATTACATCAATATTAGCATTCAATGTTCCTAAACCAGCCTATAATTTAATAATATTTGGAAATAAGACTATCACTTTATTTTTAAGACTATGTTTTTTTTTAAACAAAGTGACATGAAATGGCATTTGCTCCCAGTGGCAGTATTGCTACAAAATTTACCAATTTCTGGCAGTGATAGCATTTGTTCAAAGTTCTGGTCTTACATAAATAACTGAGGTTACTGCGATAAGGAGGAACATTTTCTGAAGACAACGCAATTATTTTTTGTTATAATATGAATTTCTAAATACAATGAACATGGGAAAAGTAATTTGGTTGTGAAATAAATGCTATGTTTTGACAACAATAAATTCTCTGAGTACAATGCTGAAGTTTTGCAGATGGAGCATAAGTTCTATGGTGCTGCGATCACGTCTTTTTAAAGAGCACACAGATATGTGGAGCTAATGGACTCTTGAATTCTTAGTGCAGAAATAAGTTCCAGCACCGAGAACAGGCCTAAGCTTTAGCATGTTTGAATAAAATAAACCACTTATTAGATTTTTAAAAATATGTAACAAAAACATGAATTTGTGTGTGTATGTGTGTGTGTGTGTGTGTCTGTGTGTGTGTGTATGCTATGTGTGTGCATACTCTGTGAATTCCCGGTAGGATTAAAACTTTTTAAAATTGGATCAGCTGATTTTATTTTTGCCCCAACTTAACTGTATAATGACATTTTAATTTACAACCTTATTTATTTATTTATTTATTTGGACGTTGCTGATATAAAGAAGAAGTTACTTCTCATCTGTTTGTCATCCCCATATGGAGCAGGTGATTTATGGTTAAAAAAAAAGGAGTGGGGTGGCTGGGGGAGGGGGGAGGATGTCACCTTAGGAAAGTGCACTGACAGAATGGATCCTGCTTGGGATTCTTTCTCTCTCCCCCTGCCCTGGTTGCTCTCTCTCTCAAAAATAAATAAGTAAATATCTAAAAAAAATTTTAAACATGGATAAACCTTGAAAACAATATACTCTGAAAAAAGCCATAAATAACAGACCATATATTATTGATTACATATGCAGCCTCCAGGAAAGGGAAATCTATGGAGAAATGGTGGCCTGGGGCAGGTGCTCACGGGTGTGTATAAACGGTAGATGTTTACATTGGGGTGATGAAATCTTCTAAAAGTGATTTATAGTGATGGTGACATGACTTGGTGAAGTTACTAAAACATCATTGAATTTTATACTTTTTACTTGAAATGGGTGAACGATGTGATATAAAAACTTTGGTTACTTTTGAAAACAGAAAGGGAGGCTTAGTATATGGGGGCAGAAAGACACTCCTTCTTCTATATGGGGTATTAAAGACACTCCTTATATTTTGTATGAAATAAAAAAATGAGAGTCTTTACTATATGACAAATAGAATGCTGAATTTTGTCAGGCTTTGGAGGACTATATTATCAGTCATTGAAATTCTCCTGATACTGTAAAAAAGAGTTAGCATGATATGCTATGCTACATATAGATAAAAGGAAATGAAGCATAGTTGACTATTTTCCTCATGGCTAGAAAGTAAGTAGATAATTGCGCTAAATTTGAAATATTCATTTACTAAAAATAATTTTCAAGTTTTTGTGATTGTCCTTACCTGAACTGCAGAAATAATATATATGCAATAATCACATACTTAGTAGCATTTAGTTTCTTTTTTCTTTTATGTTTCTTTACATGGACTGCTTTAGTATTAAATTCGAATTTATTCTCACATTTCTGTTGTTAGAGACAGTAGAGAATAAAGTCAGTGTTGTAGATTGACTGCGTTACATTACATTTTAAAATAATTAAGTGACATCTTCCATTCTGCCTAATAAATCATATTGTTGCTGAATCTCACTATGATCTACTTAGGATCTGTGGTTTGCTTTCTCATGATGTGTTTTAGTAGGATTAATGGGATAATTTCAGAGTCCCCACATCCATCCCTTCTTCCTCTCAGCCCAGTAGACATTAACCTCAAAAAAAGCTTGTTACGCACCATTTGTATATAAATGAATCTCCATCTGTTTAAACCCTTCATCAGTGATTCTTGAACACTGCACTTAAATATCGGTAAAATGTTTTATATAACACTGAAAAACTGTTGCAGATTTATTAACTATATAGGGCACGTAAAAGGGAAAATGCTCTTTTAAGAATGACTTTTCCCTATGATGTCTATGCCTAGAGTTGTGTTAATATGTAGAGTCCTTTAAAATAAATGTGGTAATATGATACAACGTATTTTTCCACTTTATAATCCGTTTATAATCTCAGTGGAAACTGGTAGTTTAATTTCCTTCTTGGTCATTCAAGAAAATAGCCAGTTACATGTTTTATTTGCCAGGAGAACTTAAACAAATAGAAGTAAACAGAAGCAATCACCAAACACATTTACTAAAAGTCAGTTTTTGTATGCTTACGTTACACACCCCTAGAAAAGTGATCATATTTTGAGATTAGTTAGAATGTACCCGGTTGCCTTAGAAACCAGCCCTGTATTCCCATGAGTACTTTTCACCTCCATTATTTCTTCTCCTGCCTCAGACATTTTCTACATTAAACGCATGAGACTAGAGGTAGTGAGTTACTGTAGAAAAACTCCTTCCTTCCACTCACAAGCTAATCGGAGTAGATATTTCATGCTTCTCCATGCCTTGTTCAAATTCTATGTCTTCAAACTTTCAAACACTGAAGATGCATTCAGACCCATAGATAGTATTTATTTTTATTAATATTTTTTCTGAGTATAAAAGGAAAAGTTTAGTGTAGAAATAATTTTAAAATATTGTCAGACACAAAAAAAGCAATTTGAAAGGACTCAAAATTCCATTACCAGAGATAACTAATTTAAATATTTTGGAGAGTATGTCTCTAGTAATATGTCAACAAACTGTACAAGAGTATAGGCTGCTTTCGAAAGTAATATACCTAAGTTACCTATTATGCTTTTAGACAGATTTTTTAAAATAAACATGATTAATGATAGCATAGTATTTCAATATTTCATGATATATTTCACAAGTCTCTTTTTGTTCAGGGTGAAAAATGTTTCTGATTTCAATATAATGAAAAATTTTGAAATGTTCTTGTGGGAAAATCTTTGCAAATATCTATAGCAAAATTATTAGGATAAAACTTATAGGTAAGGGATTCCTGGCACAAAGATCATGAACAATCTCTAAAAATGTATAATAGCAACTTATGTTTGTATCAGTTTAAACTTTCATTAACAATGCTTACTGGATTCAATTTTATTATCCATGTATATAATATGTTGTAGAAGATACTTCAGCAAAACTCTTGTCACTAGATTTTGATTTTGAACTGTCTGGTGATTTTTATTTATTTTAATTTATTTGGTTGTTTATTGGTTTTTATATGATAGTTTAGCTGAGTATGAGTTGGTTTTTGTTTTTAAGTTTATTCACTTATTTTGGGAGAGAGGGTATGTATGGGTGCATGCATGCACATGGATATGTGCATTTGGGGGAGGGGCAAAAAGAGAGGGAGAGTCCAAGTAGGGCCCCATCTCAGGAACTGTGAGATCTTGGCTCGAGCTGAAATCAAGAGCCTGAAGCCCAATGACTGAGCCACCCGGGCGCCCCGCATAGAAGTTCTAAGTTGAAGCTGTTTTCTCTCAGTATTTTAAAGAGTCAATCCAGTTGTCTTTTCTTTATTGGTACTTAGCTGTTTCTCACTGATCCATGTAAGTCATTGTTTTCATGTTCTGGAGATTGACTCCCATGTGATTAGATGTGGAGCTCACTTTCCTTATCCCATATAGGTCTTCTCATGATGTCTGCATCTAATTATGTATATCTTTTTTTTCAGTTATGAAAACTGTGAAGCCATGCCACTTTGCATTTATCTCTGCCTCACATCCTCTGTCCCTTATTTCTTAAATTGCTGTTACATATATATTTATTTTTCCATATATATATATATATATATATATATATATACATATACATATATATGTATATATATGTATATGTATGTGTGTGTGTATATATATATTTTTTATCTTTAAATATATATAAATTTTTATCTTTACCATTTTGTGCTGCACTGTGGGTCATCTCTTCACATCTGTCTTGTCATTTACTAATTCTGCCTTTAGTTTTTTAAAATACTTAAAATTTGTATTTTTCAACTCAAAAAGTTCTATTATTTGATTATTTGATTTCTTAAATTCCCCTGGCCTTTTTGGTGCTCTCATATTTTGAGTCTTCTTTCTTATCTTTAGCAATTTTATACATATTGGTTTATAGTCTTTATTTGATATTCTGATTATTCGAAGGGAACAATGGCCGGTGGAGACCTTCACACTGGGGCTGTGGCACTCTCTTATGGATTAGAGTGGATGAAACCCATCTCCATTTTAGCTACTGTCATCAAATTGGCCTCACCAACTTTTTCAGTGAGAAGTTCTTGACTGTTTGGAGGTTCTTCTCTTGTCACGTTTGCTTGATCCCATGCTCCCTTCTGCACAAATGCTGATAAACCCTCGTCTCTGGCTCTTAGTGGTTTCTTACCACCTGATCATATTTTGAGGTTTGTGGGAATGTGTTATCATTTAGTTTTGTTGCAGATATATATGTGGTTTTGAAGTTCTGCTCTCCTAGTTATCCCATCTGTTTTTAAGGGGGTACCTATGGAAATTAAAGCCTATTCCATCATTATCTTTAGATTCCTATGGTTTACTCTTTTTTTTTTTTAATGTTTATTTATTTTTGAGAGAGAGAGAGAGAGAGACAGGGACAGAGACAGAGACAGAGACAGAGCATGAACAGGGGAAGGGCAGAGGGAGAGGGAGACACAGAATCTGAAGCAGGCTCCAGGCTCTGAGCTGTCAGCACAGAGTCCAACATGGGGCTCAAACCTACGAACACAGAGATCATGACTTGAGCCAAAGTTGGAAACTTAACCAACTGAGACACACAGGCATCCCTGTGCCTGGTTTACTCTTATAAAGAGAAGCAATTTGAGGATTCTGGGGGGAAAGTTATCATTATCTGATTTATACTTTTAAAACACCACTAATCACCCTATGGAGAATGGATTAGTGGCTGTCAAGAGTGGAAACAGGGAGCTCTGAAAAGAGACTTTTCTATCAGTTCATGTGAGAGACACTGCTGACCTGGACAAGCAAGGCAGAGGTGGAGGGACTGCACAGAAGGTGGTTATAATTTACGGATACATTTAGGCAGAATGGGCTGATGGATTCCTTGTGGAATTGCAGGGAAGACAGCAATCAATACCTTCTAGATTTGGGCCTTGAGCAATTTTAGGATGGTGATATTAACTAAGAGGAGGAAGATTATAAGAGGAGAAGTTGTGAGAACAATATACATAAAGAGTCTTGTTTTGATCTTGTTAAATTTGATGACTATTAAATATTCAAGTAGAATATGGTCAAACAAGCAGATGAATGTTTGAGCCTGGAATTCTAGGTTCAATTAAGGCCAGAGACCTCTTTGATTTATCCTTCCTCTTTCTCGTCTTTGAATTTTTTCTCTCCAAATTCTAGGAGAATGCCTTTGATTGATTGATTGATTGGTTGATTGATTGTGTTTCCTGAAATTTGTGATCTGCTGTTACTGCCTCCACTAAATTTTTATGCAGTACAACCTTTCCCTCTAAATCTATTTTCCCTCACTGAGTATTGCCTTTCCATAACTGTGTATTCTGTTGTACTGTATATAATCGCCTCCTGAATTACACTGAGAATGCCAGTTGAGAACACCGTATAGTTTTAGCCTTTTACATTGTAGATCCATTTCTAAGAAGTATTAGTAGTATAGAGTTCAAAGACTGGTCCCCTTTTTCAACTGCTAAGTCTATTCATATGCCCAGTGAACTAATATTTTTTTATTCTTACAGATGGATGGCTACTTTTCACATGACTGGGAATTCTCTTGGAGATTGCATTGAGTTGTTTAAATCTTTTATGACAGGCAAGATGGAAAAAGTTTAGTTTCAATTTGCCAATTTAAATCTTCAATTGTCTGTGCACTCCCTCATATCTGTGGTATCTCTGGAGGCTAAAATGTTTCTTTTATTTTCTGTTTTATTATTTATTTTTATTTATTTATTTATTTTATTTTAGTGATACCTTCCTTCTCCAAATATCATGACTTTTCTCTTTGAAGGTACTTTTGGCAGTGCTTCTACCTTTGATGTTCAGCCTGCTGCCCCTGGGCCTTAAATGAAGCCCATAGTTAATGAAATAATGTAACATCTTATCTGTGTGAATTCTTGTACCTGGTCTAATATTTGGAATTAATGTTGGGGTTAAACTTTGTTTAATACAAATGATACCACATTTACCCTTGGACCTAGAATTGGCCGTATTTGCAAACTTTTTCTGTAAAGGGCTAAATAGCAAATATTTTAGGTTTTCATGCCATAAGGTCATTCATAGAGGTCATTCACCTCAACATTTATAGTGCAAAAGTAGCCACTGAGGATACATAAATGAGTAAGTGCAACTATGTTTCAATGCAACTTTATTTACAAAGGCAGACAGCAGATACATTTGTCACACCAGCCACACAGTTTGTTGACCTCTATTATGTGATATTACAGGAATTACACTGGAAAGCATTTCCTTCGCATTCAGAGTCTCCTGAGTCAGCCCAAGAACTCCAGAAGTTCATATTGCCTTTAGCCCTTCCTTCAGTCTTTTTTGGGCACTCAAAATCTTACAGAAAATTTCCTTGATTTGGAGCATACAGGATTTGTCACTCACCCTGTGTCACTATTGCATTCCTTTGATCATTTGAAAAATAATCTGAATAAATGGAAATTTTAAATATGTGCTAAGACCCCCATCTTAGAATGGGTTTCATTTGGGTCCAGTTAGGAAAACATATTAGATGTTTCAAATAAAGTGTATGTGTTTACCCTGATACTGGAATTTTTAAAGAGCAGAAAAAGAAGTCCAAAGTAACCTAGAAATTTCCAACTGCAGAAAGCCACAATCTCCTCCAGGGCTGGTAAAAAAAATGGATGGAATTAACTAAACCCAGAGGCAGCAAGATGCAAGATAGAGATCCATTAATACTGTGCTTTGATGTTGTGGGGGGGGGGGAGGTAAGAGGGAGCAAAGCTTAACAGGTGCTCAGGCTTCTGAGGAAAGAGCAGGGGCTGGTACTTGGACCCACAGGAAGTACATGACCAGTGGACAGGGAGCCTACATTGTGCCTGGTACTCTAGTTTGCTAAGAAGACACGGCAGACCTGGAATGTGAGTGCAAAAACAAACTGCAGGCTTGAGCCTCTTGTTATCTGCTGCTGGAACAACAAAGTAGGTGGAAAGTCGGAAGGAAGTCCCTTTGCTTATGCTACAGTCTGCCATTAGCATTTTCTAGCAGAGTGCAGACTAACTAAGGGGATGTGAGAAATGTAGTTTGAAGAATCACATGAAAAAGTAGATTCTAAAATAAAGATGGGCTCCGGACTTCCAAACAATAGTAAATTACCAGCACAAACCATATTTAGCTATCTCTATCTTAAGGTTTTAGTAGGCTATGATTTTTGCCTGTGGAGCATAGCACATATGTCATATTTAGAAATATTGCTTATCAGAATATATTTAAAAATCTAAAAACTTTACAGTTAGGCTAACAACATTACTCAGTTTTGATGATACTTGTCTAACTGCTACATTTTGTGTGCAAAATATGCCTTTAGATAAAATTAAGTTTCATGTAATGAGGATTTCTGGTACTGAGAATCTCATGATTCTTGTGATCTTAAAGTTTTATATATACATATATTCATATACATGAATACACACATACATACATATTAGCATATATATGAGTATGTATATTTTAAGCAAAGGTCATAAATAGATTTTACAATATATTATATCTTATATATAATATATATTATATCTTGCATATATTGTATATATATTATTACTAAATACGTATTATATACATGTCTCTTGTTTAACAAACAAATCTTTTATTTACCAATAGTCAGAATTGTTTCCCATACTTATTCATTCAAATATTTTTCAATGTCTTCTAGGCATATAGCACTATGCTGTATCCTAAGGGAATCCAAAATAATATTTTAAACTTGCAATGAAATAATAAAATTTCTGGATGATAGGATTAACTGAAAGAATCAGAACTAATTTAGTAAGGGCTTAAAGCAATACATTTGCATGTACTTTAGTATTACCTCCTGGTGATATCAATACTTTTAATAACTACTATGCCATTATTCATTTCACAAAATAAATAAAAATATCTCTGTATCATTTAATATTTACTCCATATTTCCCTTTTCCTGATTGCTTCAGGGATTTTTTTTCCCAACATTTTATTTTATTTTATTGTTTTAAGTTTATTTGTTTATTTTGAGAGATAGAGAGAGAACGCACACACAAGCACACAGAAAGACTGAGAGAAAGAATCCCAAGCAGGCTCAGTGTTGCCAGTGCAGAACCCAAAGCAAGGCTCGATATCACCAACTGTGAGATCATGACCTGACTCTAAATCAAGAGTAGATGCTTGACTGACTGAGCTACCCAGGCACTCTTAGCATATTATTCCTTTAAAACAAAACTTAACATAGGTACCCATTTCATTTGAATATTGCATCTCAAAAATTTTAAGAAACTCTGCCTTTTATTTTTTTATATTTATTGTTGGAGAAGCCAGGATATGTGTCCTGTAGAATGTCCCACATTCTGGATTTGGCTGATTGTTTCTTGTGGTGAGGTTTAACTTGGTCTTCTATCCCTGTTATTTCCTGTATTAAACTAGTCTCAAAGCTAAAGGTATGATTCAGCAACAATGCTTGTGCCACAAGAACACTTCATGCTGGTTCTGTGCAATTCCTACTCATCATGTGAAATTTTACAGTGTTAATGATTGGGAATTGGGAGATATTCCAACTGGGACCATGAAGTTTAGTTTTTAGAAGAGCATGTCAAGGTATTGTGACTGATGAACTGTTTAATGGTATAAAATAAATTCTTAACCCAAGTTAGCATAAATTCTTGAAAAAGTGATGGATACTCCCTCTTCTCTCACAGGCAACATTATTAATGCAAATGTGTCAAAAGAGTGTGATGAGGCTGACAAGGAAGTTAATGTGTAAATGATGCAGAAATGACAGAAAATTCATTGCATGTTAGTCAAAGGACCAAGAGGACACCAAAGGATGAGAAAAAAATCTATGAGTACCTTAAGGAAAGAAAAGAATAATTTGTTAGAAAGGATTATTCATCTATTTATAGAACATTTATGTTATTTATAAAATACTCATGTTATAATCTCCAGGAAGTTATGTGTGTACATTTTTGCATCCTAACATTCATAAAAGACACATAAGTGACAGTGAAAATATCTTATTATTTTATTTAGTTAAAATTTGTTCAGATGAATGTTAGATTTAAAGAAAGTTCATTATATTCAAGTGCTTTGAATATTAGTACTAAGTCTCCACAGGTTTCAGTTAATTAGGTAGTCAATACCAAGTCCTGTTTGTCCAACTTCTTGACTGAAGCAGACGTTTGCACGTGTGTGTCTGATTGTTCTGTTATCTAACATGCATTATAAATTATTTACAGCACACAAAAAGCACAGAAACAACATTCATTTGACCAGTATACACTTAATAAAATAAAACGTTATAAAACCTATTGGACTCTCCTGGGTTTTCTCCCAATTGCATCCCATTCTCTTTCCTAGTAACTAGATAGATAGCTAGATAGATAAATAGACAGATGTAGATGTATAGATATATGGATATTTAAAGATGTGTATATGTATTTAAACCATGTATAATATTGATTGACAAGTTTTAATATGCATACAAATGAAATCAGAATATATGCATTAGTCTGCAAATTTTTGGCATAACAATATATTTGTGAGATTCGCTCATTTTGACATGTATAGGTCTAATGTTTGCAATAGTCAGTCATGAGAGCATCACAGTTTATTCTTTCATTCTCCCTACCCGTAGAGGGATGGTATTTTGTGCATAATTATTCTGCTGTGAGAAATAACACTGCTACTATGAATATTCTTATCAGTGTCTTCTTATACGACAATTTCCCTAGATTATACCCAGGAGTTGACATTATTTACTAGATAATTCCAAATTGCTCTCTAAAACGCTTTGAATTTAAAGTACCACCACCCCTACTTACCATCATTTTACATTACCAGATTTTTACGTTATTGTAAGCCTGGTGGGTGTGAATGGTATCTCATCATGGTCTTACTATTAACTTCTTTATTAGTGGGCTTTAATAAGTTTTCCTTTTTTTATTGGCTTTTCCAGTTTCTTCTTTGTGAATTGCCACTTCTTTTCCCATGCATTTGCCTTTATTTTATTGATTTGTAAATAGTCTTGACATCGTCTAGAAACTAACTTTTTGTGGGTAATATGTATTATACATTCTGTATTTGTAGTAAATGAATTGTATTTTCACTTTTTAGTAGAATCATTTGCATCACACAAGTTTATAACTTAAAAATGACCAATGTTATCAATACTTTACTTTGTGGTTTATGTTCTTTGTCTTGTTAAATAATGTTTCCTTACCAAAAGGTCTTATTCATATAGTCTTGTATTTGCTTCTACCCATTTTAAGTCTTGAATTTTTACATCTATGTCTTTAAACTACAGCTATAAATTTTTGTGTATAATAGGAGATAGATGTCTAATTTTATTGTTTCCCATGGGAATACCCTTTCCTAGGCATTATACTTGAATAGTCCATTTTGTCCCGAGTGACCTTCATCATCATCTATGTTACATATTAAGTTCCTATAAATATGTACCTTTTTCCTGAATTCTCAAACTTCCTTTGGATTGTCTATCCCTCTATCAATTCCACATGTATGATAACCACATTGTCATAATGATATTTGGTAGGTTAAGTTCTTCCAAGTTGTTTTTCTTCAAATTTAACTTAATTGTGGTCCTTACTTCCACATACATTTTAGAATCAAATTCTATATCTAGGCTCAAGTGTAGACCTATTTGGGATTTCCATGTATTTTTTCAGGGAAAAAAATAATTTTTCTTTTTTATGTGAAAGTATTTTCTTTTGTGTAATAGAGGTTTACTTTTATGTAAAAGTGAGTCTTCACTCTTATTGTCACAATGTAGTTTATTATATTTCCCAATTTTTAAATTTCTATTATGTTTGTAACTTTGATACTTTTTACTCTTTAACATTTTTATTTGTTTTTTTTTTGTTTTTTGTTTGTTTGTTTGTTTGTTTTGGATCAGGAATACTCTATCCAGAGCTTGAAGATTTAATAATTTTTTGATCTTTTCAAAACAATATCTTGTCTTTATTAATCCTCTGAGTTGTGTCTTTTTTTCCTACTTCATTAATTTTTCTATTTTCATTACTTTCTTTTCTATTCATTACTTTCCTTTCCATTCTTGATGTTACTATAGCCCTACTAGCTTTTTATTTATTAGCATTTATATTTTAAATGAAGCTTGAAAATCACCATATTTAATTGCAGAGTTTAGTTTAATTACCTTAAGCTGGTAACTGATGTAACTATTTCTGTCACCTAATATGGGCTTTCTGTTTACTCTGCTTTTCTAAATTTTAATTCTATATTGTACAATTCTTCCTCCTCTAGGATTGATTATTAATTTATTCAATATTCCCCAATAATGGAAATTATAAAAATCTATTTTAGTGTTTATGGTGACATGCAAACATTCATACTTGATTTGACAGTACTGATATCTATTTACGCTACTCTAAAGGCAATTCAGAAAATATATAGTCTTTTAGCTTTTACCACTATTCCATTTTACATAGCATTCATTTTGTCTTTTCCTCCCTACTCTTATTATAGACATTTTTATTATTTTGTATACTCCGTTTTGGCTTATACTTACTCATGTGTTAATCAATTTCTTTGCTCACTGTTCTCTCACATCTCAATCTTTTCTTATGAAATTTTTTTGTCTTATTCCTTTTAGAACTCCTTTAATGAAAATATTTTAGTGGTAAACTTCCTTTGCTTGAATATGCCATTTTTTCCCTTATAACTCTATGATAATGAACACATTTGAATTCTAAGCTGGGAATCTTTTGTTCAACATTTTGAAGGCATTGTTCCATAACCGCCCCAGTCTATTATTGCTGTTGAGAAATCTTCTGATTCTCTACTTTGACATCATTCCTCAATTCTAAAAATATTTAGTCCTTATCTTCTTTACTATTACCTCTCCTCCATTCTCTAGTTATATCCCCGAGAGACACCAAGTAGATGAATGTTAGACTTCCCTTGTCCTTTAACATGGCATATTTATGCATAGTGCCAGGCAAGAAACTATTTGCAGGCAGCTAGATTCAGTATGTGCTTTGCCTCACTGACTGGTTCAAGGGTTCTATAGATGGTTTGTGCTGCTTCTCTGTCTTAAAGCTAGGTCACTGTGAGCCACCATCACTGTCGGTGGAGAGATCTTTGGGGGCTACTGCACCTAGGCCTTTTTGTCACTAAATAATCCAGCCCACAGTACCAATTAGCCCTGGCTTCATGCCGGTGCCATATGCCTCTTGCCTTCACCTCAGAGCTTTCAGTAGCTTCTAAGGCCTAAGACACTGTAAGATTCCTTTATGTTCATACCTGTGTGAACTGTGTGGGGTTTACCTGCTAGGTAGTAAACCTTGGCAAATACCTAAAAAAAATCCAGTGGTCCAGACCAATGCTCATCTCTTTCTCCTCCTGGTTTAGGTAAGACCCATCTTTCAATTCATCATGCAGTTGTGACTAGCTCAGCAACATGCTGAGCACATTGGTTATATTTGTTTTTTCTGCTTAGCTTCCCTTTTCCATTCACTTATACTTCACTGGGCCTGTACTCCCCAGTCAGGTGTTAGCATATGATATTTTGTCTAAGGACAAGGAGGACCGGTGCAAAGACATATATTTACATGCTGTCAAACTTCTATTATTTATTTGCCACATATATGCCTATCAGTTTATTCTCTTTCCTGGTTTAATTTAGCACATCTATTGAGGGTTTTTTTTTAATTAAGGGATTATATTTTTTGTCTTGTAGATTTGTTTTTATAGCTGCCTAATCTCTCTTTGGATAATACTATGCGCCTTTCTATTGTCCTCAGTTCTAGCTTTGAACATACTCATTGTATATTCTCCATCAATTATTTCTATTTTCGTTACCCTATGCTGTTGGGGTTCGAGGTCTTTTCTTCATGTCCTTGGTGGTTCTCACTCACTGTGGCTTGTGTCTTCATGGATCTGGTTATTTTAAACAGTGAGCTCAACTTTCTCAAGATTTAATCTGTGAGTCTAACTTCTGTGATGGTTGGTTCAGGGTCTGTACCTCAGGAGAGCATTTGGGCTAAATTCCGCCAGGCCTCGGTTACTATCAACTGGGGAAAGTTTTAAGTGAAGTTATTAACTGGCTTTTTTTTCCAGTGGACCATGTGGAAATTGAGAAGTCAAATTCCTGACTCCTGAGAGTGGGCTATGATTGTGAATTTTTATGGCAGAGGTTTTCTCCCACCAGATCCTAGGCCACAATAGGCAAAGTATCTTGTAGCTTTGCCTTTGCCAACAGAAACAAAGTTTCTAGCCTACCAATTCACTTGGGAGGTAGGCTTTAGAGAGATCTACTTAAGGTGTGTGTGTGTGTGTGTGTGTGTGTGTGTGTGTAGGTGTGTGCACCCACCTCCTTGATACTGTTTAGCAGTAAGGTCTTGTTTCTTGTCTACAGAGCCATTATTAAAACCCAAACTGGCAGCAAAGAAGCTTTTTCGCTTAACAAGATCAGCAACTATACACTGGTTGCTTTAGTTTTAGTATTAACTTAACCATTCTCGTTTCTAAAGCCCTCTTCTTTTGGGCCTGGGGTAATTTACATTACTCTATTGTGATCTCAGTCAGCTACAATGTTTAGAAGGTTATATTTGTATCTTTTACTCAGAATGTCCAGGTGTGCTTTGTCACTTGCTTCTTCTGTTTAGATAACATTGCTGCTAGAAGCAAGTCTGTCCTCTGACATTGAAGCGTGGTGTTAATTTACTATGCTAGCATTTAATAGCCTTGCACCAAGTGTTTTTTTTTTTTTTTTTTGAAATTTTTATGTATGACCTCTAATCTTAATTTCTTAAAACCAAACGTGAAAAAATGCTTTAAAAATGAGAAGAAATGCAGTATTTAAGGGATAATAAAGTGTGTTGGTGAAATCATAAATTTTGGTTTACAGCCTGAGCTTGACATCTGGCTCCAGCTCTTTTCTAATGTTAGACTTTGGGCCAGTTGCCATTCTCCTTGATACCTTTCTCATCTGTAAAATGGACCACAGGTAACAGTGTCCACTTCTTTGGATGATTGCACTGATTAAATGAATGAGCATATGAAAAATGTCTACAATAGTGCCTGGCACATTAAAATGCACTCTAAATACTTTCTATGATTATTATTCCATTTACGGCCCATCTTCAATGCAATTCTGAATTACTTAATCAGTAAGAGCAAGACAGTCTTTCACAGGATTGTTTTTTTAAACTTGAATTTAACTCATGTGCTTTCCTCCCTATTCAAAAATTGGTTCACATATAGTGCAATAACAATAGCATAAAAGAGTTTGTTCATTTTGGCTTTTTGTTATCCATATAAGTTTTGGGAAGATAGGAATATTTATGCATACTGGAAATATTTAAAAGATTTAGGTACTGAGAACATTTAGAAACTACTTTAGCCTCATATATTTTACATTGGCTAATCAGTTTGTGATAAGAAACCATATTTAAACAAGCAGAAAATCATTATATGATGTACAAAGTGCTGAAAACAGACAAAGAGAATATGATATCAATTCGAAATAGAAAATGATTTGATTGTTCTCTTTAACTGAACACATTTTTCTTGGTAAAAATTAAAGGAATTGTGTCAGGCAGAAAATTGTGTTCCATATAGTATTTGCTGAAAATGAACAAATGGCACATTGGCAATTAGTGTTTCCCTAGAATACAAAGACAGACTACTATTCTTTAATATGTAATTTGGTGTTTCAAAGAGAATACGAAATTATATAACTCTTTAATAGTTTTTAGTTTAAGTTAATCTATCTTTTACCGAATCAGGACAGACTCAAAAGCCTCCAAAAATTTCCAACCAAAATTCTTAAAACAGAAAAAAAAAAAGAAAAGAAAAACACATGTTGAGGGTGAGGATGCTTTTTCTTTCAACTTTTCAAACAATGGTTCTTAAGCCATTGTTAGTGTATCATACTTGTTGGTAAAGAAATGTCCAAAAATAAAAAGCTATGAAAGTATTTTTATGGTTTGCTTAAAAAACTTTGTGATTTATTAATGCTATATTAAAATAGTAAAATGTGATGTTAAAAATAGCCCCATGAAATATTTCTTCTTAAGCTTAGGTATATCTAAAATTCTCAAATCTAGCTCATCTAACACATAAAAATATTTCTTCCTCAATAAAGAGAAAAGTTTGCTTTTGAAATTATATTACTAGAATCAGCTCAATTTTGGTTATATATAGACATCCATTGCTATATTACAGGCATTGTAAAATTTTCCTCATGGAAAAGAAAACAGCATTGACTTTTACAATATTTTGGAATTTAAAATTTATTGTGTATATGTGTACAAATGTGTTTGTATAAGATTATCACCACCATTATTAAGCATTAAACTCCAGCCTACATTAATGGTTCTGTGCTTATCCTATAGCTCATAATCCCAGAAATATATAAAACTTCAATTTTATGTATACATATGTATCTGTAGTATAAATTTGGGACACTTATTATGTATTCCCAACTGAAATAAGCCTTTATATTCAGTATCAAAATTATTCTTCATGACAGTATGAGGTAGGTACTATCATCGTAACTATTTGTGATTAAACCATCTGTGAGGCTTGGAGAAGTTAAATACACATCTAGTAAATGACGAATCATTTACTAGTTAGTCAAACTCCAGAGCCTATACACTTTTAACTCTACTTCTGGATACAAGATTGATGAGGTAGACACTTCATTGATGAAACACCCAGGAAGTTAAAAAACAGAGTAATTCTCCCATAAATAATATTACAGTAAATTAGCAAATAGAAAATGTGATAGTTAGAATTAGGTCTGCTATTAGAATCCAACTAAACATTGTTAAACAAGAGAGGCGCTTGTTTCTCATACAAAATTCTGGAGGCTGCAATGGAAATTCTGTTCACAAAGTCCTAAGGACCTGCGGTCATTTCAGCTCTCCACCCTTCAGTCCTCTGTGTCTTCAGGGTTCAAGATGGTTACTAGTCGTCTAGCCATGAGGATCTATCTTATAACCAAATTAACATGAGTTAGTTGCAGATAGAAACTACACCAGGTGGAGTTGTCACACCAAAGAAACTTTATTTGTAGCACATAAGGAGATCGCAGGGAATGACCTCTTTTATTTTTTTAACTTTATTTATTTATCTTTGAGAGATACAGAGACAGCATGAGTGGGGAGAGGCAGAGAGAGAGAATGGGAGAGAGAGAGAGAGAGAGAGAGAGAGAGAGAGAGAGAGAGAGAGAGAAAAGGAATCCCAAGCAGGCTCCATGCTGTCAACACCAAGCCTGATGCAGGGCTTGAACTCACGAATCCTTGAGATCATAACCTGAACCGAAACCAAGAGTTGGACCCTTAGTGACTGAGCCACCCAGGTGCCCCACAGGGAATAACTTCTAAAGCCATGATTCTGCAAGCAGGGGTGAGTGGGTTCTTTTTATTTAGGGTTTAGGATGAATATTCAGAAAGGGGAGCTTTATCACCACATGTAAAAGTGACCATAAAGTTTCTCAGGTGAACTTAGAAAATATGGCTATACGTACATCCTACGTTATGTTAATAAAGCCTGTGTTCCTCCTAGGGCAGAGACTTTAACATTTTAATAAAGCAGAGGTAAATGAGTAGGGTAAGTGGCTTTGGACAGGCTCCCATGGCCAGTATAAACTGGATGGGGTCTTGGGCTCCTATCTCAGGTAAGAAATGCAGGGTCTGGCATACTTTTGAAACAGCACTGGGAGATTTTAACCACTGATTTATTGTCTCTGATATGGTTAAGCTATTTCCTGGCTTGGTAAGACTGCTGGCTTTTGCATTCCCTTTGTTCCCTTAAAATTTTTAACTACTGAGGGTTTTGCATTTCTTTGTAATTCTGACACCTCTTAGGAATTTCTGCAAGAAGTGTGTTTGGGCAGGTAGATCATAGATAACAGAAAATAGCTGGGGGCCTAAAATGACTTCTCTTGTGTCATGAAAACTATGTTTTGTCTGTCTTTCTGGGGACCCCTAATTCTTGCTGCTTACAAAATTACAGGCATCAGAATGTAAAACTAGTTGGAGATGGGAAAAAGACAAAGTAATTGTTTTATCAGTAATGTTGTTCATTGTTTCCAACATTGTTCATTGGAAATCCTCTCCATAATCTTCTGTTTATATATCACTGATGAGGGATTAGTCACACTCTTTACTTACCAAAAAAATAAGAAAATTTTAAAAATTAAAAAAAAAAAGAGGGGCACCTGGGTGGCTCAGTCGGTTGAGCTTCCGACTTCGGTTCAGGTCATGGTCTCTCAATTTGTGAGTTCGAGCCCCGCGTCAGGCTCTGTGCTGACAGCTCGTAGCCTGGAGCCTGCTTTGGATTCTGTGTCTCCTCCTCTCTCTGCCTCTCCCCTGCTCATGCTCTGTCTCTCTCTCTGTCTCTCAATAATAAATAAACATTAAAAAAAGAAAGAAAGAAAGAAAGAAAGAAAGAAAGAAAGAAAGAAAGAAAAAAAGAAAGAAAGAAAAGAAAAGAAAATCCCTATGTCCAGATAAAAATTGGGACATTCTATTACTATGTAAGAAAATGAAGTGAATTCAACACTCAGCACCAGAGTAAGCATTACAGTCACTGTTCTGTACTACGTGTTCATTAAGAGGTAGAAAGAATAGGAATTTACAGAGCTTTGCTACCTAATGTTTTCCAGGACTAGCTTCCCATGCTGTGTGGCTGATTTCATCTTATTTGGGGTTGTTTTACTGGCTTTCACTATTGAAATAAATGGTTGGTGAAATGTGTGGTAGGTTTACCACTGGCTACAACTTTTGACTCGGTTCTGTGGCACATCTTGGGTCACTTGGGTGCCTGTGTGGACAAGCCCTTCAGAGCTACTTAGAAGTGGGCATCTCAAGGAAGCACAAGTACTTCTCTAGACTCTAACAGGTAGACGGCTCCACACCCTCAGCTTGATGAAATCCTTGGCTCTCTAGGGTGACTAACTGGGCATCGTGGGCGCCGAACCGTATTGCATCCCTACTACATGTTGTGCAATCTGAAATTTCCACCATGCTTACTTTCATTTTGTGGAAAATTAAAGGTCTTGGAATTTTCCAATCTGCTCATAGAGAAAATAATGAACAAATGACATATTTGCTAAAAAAACATATGTACAAATATAGCATTTTTATATCAGTCAGATGGGTGTTTTGGCATACTTTTAAAAAGTTATAAATTAATAAAATAATAACCTTCACAGTATCAACACATCACTGAGTTAGTTTTCCCTTCTTCAAATCACCTCAAATGTAAGATGTATAATAAGCTGGTCTTCTAAAACAGTAGAATATATAAAAAAAATTTTAAATGATGAAATACTGCTTGTGTTGTATATATAGTATTTGTGAAAGGGCAAATGTGCAACATATTGTCAGGAGTAATGAAGTTCTTGTAAGAAAAGGGCAAACATGTTCAAAATAGAAAGATATTTTTCTCTGATACTAATGTCAGAACCAAAAAACTAGTGTAATTTTATATTTTTCCACTTTATATTGATTTTTTTATATAAGGTAAGAAATACAAATATGTGCATGTGTATATGTTCACAACTGGTTTATCTTTACCAGCCCTCAATTTACACAAATAGCAATTTTCTGCACTAACCTATATACCATGTATGAAAGATGCCCTTTTGAATAGATAGATGTCTAAAGTAAAATTGTCTTTAAGGAAAGTTGTCAAGTTGTCTTCAACAGTAGGAACTGTAAAACTTCACTATAAACATTGAATTCTTAAATGTATTTCAAACTAATAACTGTTTCTATGACAAAACTCATAAAAAGAGGGAAATAAAGGTAAATAGTAAGGTCTCTGACTTTGTGACCTGGATCCCTCTAAGCATGTAGTCTACTATTAGTCATATTATAAGTGGTTGATAAATAAAATTATAGTAAAAAACAAGAAAATTAACACAAGTAACTGGGAAAAACAAGAATGAGCTGCACCTTGGCACCAAAGTCAAAAAGGGCACACCAATATTCCTGGAGTTTTACAGGAATAAAATTTATAGGAAGCTTGAAGGTAAGTGGAATTTAGGGCAGGAAAGTTGATGAGAAAATGCCTATAAGAGAAGAGGTATTCTTCTAGGATCTACTTCTCTTCTGAAAGATAGGAAGGAGTAAATTAACAATAAAATAAAAATATAAAAGAAAGGTAAAACATAGGTATAACTAAGATTTAAGGTTGTGGACCTTAAATCTTTCAGGGAGTATTATGGATTGTAAAACAATAGTAATCCCATTAGGATGGAATTTGGATAATAATTTTCATTTATTTGATTATTTGAAAACAGAACCCAAAAAGCTGACTAAATGTGTCTTTGTAAGTTTTCTAATGGATTATAGAAGCTGTCACTATTCAAGTATTGCTTCCAGGGATGAGTATATCTGATTGGTCCAAGAGGATACTTAGTTGACTCAGCAGTTGCTCATGGCAAGAAAGTTGAAGGTTTTCAGAGTGCAGTATTATCAGAAAATTAGGTCTAGAATATTTTTGAAAACCTATCCAGAATGCATTTCCAAACTGATAAGTTGCTACTGAAATGTAAGATTTCAAAAAAATATATAGAATCTCAAACTTCAGAATGTACCTGGCATTTATTGGAAGAAAGTCACTTCTTTACAGTGAAATATTTGAAAATGATGAATGTCTAAATTCTAATATGAACGGCAGGTAAATATGTTTGTCTCTATGTGCACACATATGTGTGTTAATTTCTTATACATTTGGGCTATATATATATATATATATATATATATATATAGATTGCTGTATTAAGTGCTAGTAATGTATCAGGGTGAAAAACAAAGATTACTGTGTTCTGGTGACTTCTCATCTATAGGAGAGACAGATAATAAAAAATAAAAATAATCATAAAGTAAATTATAGACTGAGGCAGAAGATAACAAATGGATAAAGAAAAAATGAATAAAAGAAAAAATATAGAGCAGGATAAAGAAGATCTTTTATATGAGCAGGCAGAGAAATTTCTGTTAAAAGAGTACTTAACACAATGAGACCATTTGTGGGCAGAGAATGGTAAACACAAAGGGCCTGAGGCTGGAGAATGCTCCATTTAGTTGTAGAACTTTAAGGAGGCAATTTTATAGAATGAAACAGGAATAAAGTAATAGTAGAGGAATGTTAACAGGGAACTAATCACAGAGGCCTTATAGGCATTGTAATTACCTTGCAGATAAGAAATGATGATGACTCAGACCCTGGTGTTAGCTGTGTTGGTGGTAAAAGGTGTGAGGTTTTAGATCTGGACATAAATTGAAGGTGGGGCTAACATGATTAGATAAAATGGGCTGTGAGGGAAAGGGAGCAGTCGAGGATAGTTTGGGCTCCAACCACTGGAAACAATTTCCATTAACTGAGATGGAATGGATGCTGGTTAAGTCAACTTAGAGTAGTGCAGTGGTCAGAGTTCAGTTTTGCGAAGGTCAAACTTGCGATGTCTGTTAGATTTCCAAGTAGAGCGGTCAAGATAGCAGGAGACTTGCTTCTGGTGTTCCAGAATGACCTGAGGATATACATTTATATTCTTCACCACATGCAAGGGACTTAAAGCCAGAGCTGGAATATGTGCAAGGGTGTGAGAGTAGGCTGAGAAAGTGATCAGGACTGAGCCCTAGGGAAACACCACTAAGAGGAGGTTGGGGAAAAGAGGGAGTGGGCAAAAGAGACTGAAAGCAAGTAACCAGTTCTGTTGGGGAAAAAAGAGAGGATTGAATTATGGAAGTCAGCTGCAGATCTCCCTTCCAGTAGAACAGACTGATCAACCCTTTCAAGTGCTGCTAATAGGTCAAGTAAAATAAGAAGGGAGAGGTGACTATTGAACATAGCAATGTAGGGTCATTGAGGACCTTGATGAGAGTAATTTTAGAGTCATCGTGTGGGTGAAATGCTAATGGGAATGAGTTCAGAGAGAATGGAAATTAAAGAATAGAAGTGAGTAACCCTTTTGAGAAAAGTTGCTGACAGAGCAAAAAGATATAATATTTTTAAAGTGCATTTGAAAATATATCTGTACGTAAAATGCATGTTAAAGATAAAATTAAACTTAAATGTGTTTCCTATGTAGTAATTATATGTAAATATTTCAAAAAATTTGAAACATACAGAAAGGTAGAAAGAAGAACGTAAAAGAATGGAAATTAGTACCATCATTACTCTAGTATGCTGTAAATAGTACTTTGCTCACTTTGAGTTGATAATTATCAAGCTTTCTGGGGCAGCAGGACCAGGAGTGAGAATTCCTTTTTCTGTAAAAATGACCATCTGATGTATTTTAAGCTTGCAGGTCAGAGAGTCTCTGCCGTAACTACTCAATTCTGCAGTTGTATGGCAAAAGCAGCCACACACAATATGTAAATCAATAAGCAAAGTTGTGTCCCAATAAAACTATATTTACCAATACAGGCATTGAGCCCTATTGAGCCTGCCGGCCATAGTTTGCCAGTCCC
Source organism: Leopardus geoffroyi (assembly GCF_018350155.1). Lineage (NCBI taxonomy): Eukaryota > Metazoa > Chordata > Mammalia > Carnivora > Felidae > Leopardus > Leopardus geoffroyi. The sequence goes on along the minus strand of NC_059336.1, from coordinate 93,006,898 downwards.
TGTGCAAGACAGTCATGGCATTTAAGATTGCAGTCCCTACCTTTAACTCCATAAAAAAAGTTGAAATGTTTGATATTTGTAAAGGTCAAATCCATTACTGACAGAAAAGACAGTTTTCCTTTTGTCAATGTGTTTCTCTATATTTATAACATATTTTAAAGCATTTCCCTGAACAACAAGTATTGGTGAGGATGTTGGTTGGAATATAAAATAGAGCAGCCACCATGAAAAACAACATAAAGTTTCTTCAAAAAATTAAAGAGAGAATTCCCGTTTGAACCAGCAACTCCTCTCTGGGTATATATCCAAAGGAATTAAAATCTGAATCTCAAAGAGATATCTACCCCCCCCCCCATTTTAATCTCAGCGTTATTTACAACAGTCAAGATAGGAAAGGAATTTAACTGTCCATCAACAGATGAATGGATAAGGGAAATGCATTTTAGCCATACACAGGAGTATTATTCAACTTTAAAAACAAGTTCTGCTATCTACAACAACATGGATGGACCTGGAGGACATTTGCTAACTGAAATAGGCCAGACACAGCAAGACAAATACTGCATGGTCTCATTTCTATGTGGAATCTAAAATAGTCAAGCATAGAGAGACAGAGAAAGGTGTTTGTTAGGGGTTTGGGTGAGGGGGAAATGAGGAGGTGTTGGTCAAAGGTGTGAAGTTTTACTCATGTAAAATAAATGTTTTGGAACTCTGTATAACATAAGGCCTATAATAAACAATAGTATATTATATGCTTAAAAAATTGCAGTGTAATTTTTTATTACACTGAGAGTGTAAATCTTATACTAGTACTTTTACCACAAAAGAAAAAGAAACAGGGTGGGATTTTTAGAGGTAATGGATAAATTAATGGTATTGATAGTGATATTGATTTCACAGGTATACAATTATCTCCAAACACAAGTTGTCTACATTAAATAAATACAGCTCTTTGTATGTCAATCGTACCTGAATAAAACAGTTCAAAATGTCTCGATTTGGAGGCAACTTTAACAGAAGTCTGTACATGGTTTCCTAGCCTTTTTGCTTGTTGTACAAGTTTTGCCACTGTACTATATGGGTATCAGATAATCAGATTTTTTGCAAAGTCTCTAAAGATAAGTAGCTCTCTAAATTAATGGCTATTGTTTTACCGTATTTCATGACAGCTCATCCATACAAAAGACTTTCTGACTTGCTAAGTTAATAAAATATTGATTAGAAAAATATATAGTAGTTTATTATAAATGACGAACAAGGCCAGCTCAGGCAACATTGTTATATTATTCTGCTTTGTTACTAATTCCTCTGTCATTTGACATTTGCAGGACCACAGAGCATTGCAAAAGGAGATATAGGTATCGATGATGTAGAGATAGATAGATAGACGATATGAATATTGCTGACCTTAAGAAAAGAGCCAGCTATCTGAGTGGCAAAATGAACTTTTTCTGCAATAGCAAATGAGTTGCAATTGACTGGCAAACTAGAGAACAGAGGAGAGGGACTTGCTTTTATAGGAGAAAGAGGAAGCTGAGAGGGGCTGTTGATACTGATTTTAGGGCAGTGGCAGCTGGCTGGGCTGTTATGAGGCAAGGAGAAATTCTCCCCTCTGTCTGGGGTATGTAAAGAAAGCTTTTTCCTGTTGGGGAATGTGAGGTATGCTTCTTACTGTTAGTGGTAGCATATGAGAGCTCAGGCCTTCCTGACTCCATTTTAAATGAAGTTTCCTTTATTTTCACAATATGTATAAGAATATATACAAAGTATATTATATATAACATATACTATATAAAGCATATACTATATGCTATAGTATACTATACTATATATAAATATATTATATATAAAACATATACTATAAAAAGCATATATATATTCTTTAATAAGAAAAGTCTTTTTTCCTTATTCTTGTTTTCAAAGAACCTTGGATATGAAAAGAAAATAACAAAAGAAGCTGTCATTTAGAACTAATTCAACATTGCCAATTCCTGTTGGATTAGTTTGTAGCAGTTTTAGAGATACAAGGTGACAGAATTCTTAAAGAAATTTCAGATGGTTCTTGGGTATATGGCAACAACAAAAAAAGTTAATCCCAGTGTTACTCATAGCCTTATAACAAAAGGTAAACATGTAAAATTACAAAGAAAATCTTGCTGTTAGACACTCAAAAGATTAGCTCAACTATTTCAAAAAAGAAATTTGGAGATCATGAACTATAAAGTATAGGAAAAAAATGGATTAGAAAGCCTCCTGATGAGAATGGAAGGAAGCAAATCATTTTATTTATTTGTGTCTCTCTGTCTTCACTTAAAAATTCAGTGCTTCCTTTGTTACAGAGGGCTATGAAGATTAATTATTTGACATACATTAAGTACTATGAATGTGCTCCGTGTAACTTTCTCATTAATCAAAATTCAAGGTCTTTCAATCTTTGTCAATGTACAGTTTTTAGAGGCTACTGAGTACAATCTACACATATACAGACTGAGAAACTTGCTTTTTATTCCCCCAAAACATATGCTGGAATTTTTATTAAGCTGATCACTCATCACCCCCAGTCTTCATAATCTCACAAAAGCCATGTTTTTGTTACTGGGAGTCCTTCTGGATCTTCTTCACTGGAGTGACCTCAGTAAGTTCCAAAATCATGGGCTGTGTTGGGACACCCAGGTCAGAAGCATCTTATGTAGTGAAGGTTTTCTACTCTAGCCCACAGACAGTTCTTGAATTAGAAATGTCTAATATCTATGTTTAATCTCATACCAGAATTTTCCAAAGTTTTTGACCTGATTCCATGGTTCTTGGAAGAACTAAAATACATCTCTGATCTTTCTCATCTGTGATATCTTTTAGGATGTAGTAACACTCATCATGTTCCCAAACTGGAAATAAGCTAGTACTGGCCAAGTTTCCTCATCTCATATGTTCAGGTTGATTATAGTTATTATATATATAGTTATTATATTTATAGTTATTATATATATATATATATATATATATATATATATATATATATGTGTGTGTGTGTGTGTGTGTGTGTCCATACAGCATATGGATTAAAGCCACTGTGGAATCTGTCACACAATAAGAAAACAGTCTATCTTCTTGAAGCCTCCTTTTTACAAATAAAGTGGCTATTCATAGATAATTTAGACAATGAGAGAGTTATCTCAAAATCATACAACTTAAATCTGGCAAATATGGACAATATAAACATTGTGTTCATTTGTGTGACTTTCATCCTATCATTTCTACTAATGTAACATTTTAAGATCATTTAGACACACATTCAATGGCATTACCCATGCTTCATTTCAATGTAGCAAAAAGAATTAATACTATTCCCCCAAGAAACAAAAAGATGTTCATGCTCATTTGTTATAAATAAGCAAGAAACACTACAGTGTATCCTTCTTATTATCATGACAGTTGTTACTATAATATCTGTTCTTTATGCACTGCTTGTTTTATTCTCCAACTATACTTCAAGCATTAGGAGAGTGACAGGGGCTGAAACTGTTATCCCATTTTTCAACTTATGAATTAAATTACATTCCATTAGGGATTCATTTAGTGAAATATCCTTTAAAGTATTTAAAATATACAAATACATTGCAGCCTGTGCATAATATGTATCACTACAAATTAGACTAGTTAACTTCTCATATTAAACCCCAAACACTGAAGGAATTTTTCTATCTTCCAAGGACAGTGTGAGTTCTGGTAAGTATTGTATGTCAGTGACAAGCCATTTATGTTAGATGTGCTTTTAATTAATGTTTCCCCTAGCTGCAGCATCTTTCTCTTTGAGGAATGGCTCTGAGAGAATGAAAATGCCTTTTTGCTTTATGTAAATGTCAGAAGCCTCACTCATCTACATAGTGCTAGAAAAAAAAGTTAAAATACATGGGAACCATTCTTAGAAAGTAATCTGAATCAGACTTTAGAATGACCCTATGAGAAACCGCCCTAACTTCTCATCCCACTCCATTTAAAACAAAGTTGAAAATTAGTTTTAAATTGTGACTTTTATTATTACATTTGAATCCTATTTGCATTGTGAGAAAATAATACACAACAACTTATTTTTATGACAAGTTTATAAAAGTATCTTAAGTAGTATTTGGTGTTACTGCCACCTTCGCCCTATCCTCCTACTCACTGTGAAACATGTCACCAACTTTTGTGAAACAAAAACTAAATATAAGCCCAAGGCTGTATTTACTTTGAAGAAATTTAAAACAATTTAATTGCTGATCTCCTTATCAAGACTAATAAACCGACAGAGAATCTAGCTTATTTATGATTAAGCCCAACTTTTCTTTCCAACATTGTTCTTTTAAATCTCAGTCTAGTAAAGTTTTGGAAGGATATACTATCTATACTTCATGTTAGTCTGTTTCAACTTCAGATTTACCATGTATTGGCAGGGGCAACTCACCTAATCCACTCTGTAGAAAAGCGTCACTAAAAGTAATACTATATAATAAAATAAATCTTTAATTTTGATGCAACAATGTTGATCTGGCTTCCATGACCCAGCAATAATTTCTGTTTTAAACTGACAACTGGTTAGCAGTCTGGGTAAGTTGTTACCCACACTTTCACTGAAATACTTACTAAAACGTAGAAAACAGCAAAATCTCATTAGGTTCTGAAAAAAGTCATACTTCAGTCAAACTTCTGCTGGTGTATTTGGTTTTACTTTGAACCTAACTTGATGGAACTTATTTGATTAATTCAAATGCCAGCTCACCTTTGTAATGCCAACTAGGAATTCTAGGAAAATCTATTTTCATCTTTTCTACCTCTTAGTTTAGAAAGTCCATATCTATACCAATTGATGTGCTGTCATTATAATGTTTAGGGCTAATTTTTAAGATAGCCCTTCTTCCCTCTGTTCCAAATCAGGACTTCTCTTTCCACTTCCAGTTTATGATATAATCCAGAGCTATAAAATGCATCCATCCATATGGATGGATGGATGGATGGATGGATGGATGGATGGATATGTAGGTAAGTAGATACATAGATAGATATCAATTGAGTAGGACAAATTCAGAAAAGTGCAATCTTGGAAATTCAATCACCAGAAATAAAGTACTGTACATTTAAAAGCAGATATAAAAAATTCAGGAATGAAGAATATTTAGCCTTGAGTTTCTATAATTCCAAGAAGTAGGGAAAGAGAGCATGCCATTTCATTACTGCTAATTCCCACATGATAAAGTCAATTTCAACAGAAAGAAGTAGTCAAGGGACTATGGACAAAAATACACTTTCCAACTGCAAATTTGAACTAGGCCCAAGGACACAGATCTTATGAACAAAAGCAAATCATACACCAATAATGTTAACGAAGGTTTGTTAGAAATGGATCACCTATGTTTGAATATGATATAAATGTTGGCATGATAAGACAACAGGATAAATTAAAGGAGATTAATAAGAATTTGGGGAAACTAAAATATGCATAAGAACATTTAAAATCAAAAGAAAAAGACCATTTAAAATTGCATTTAAGATAATGAAAGATAAAATAGACACAATATTGAATGATTGGTATGAAGGGCAAAGGTTTGTAAAGGCTTTCAGAATAAAGAAGAGAAGTACTAATATGCACATGGCAAGTTATTCATAAGAAAAATAATGTGGAGTTAGTTAAGAATATATTTCTCATAAATATCAAAGATAAAGTCATCTATATTGAATAAAATGCTCTCAGCTGAAAAAAAAAAAAAGACAAGAATATACAAACAAAAATCGTTCATCAGATTCCTAGAAAAAAATCCTTGCTGAAGGTCACATATTTAGCCATGGCTATTTTTTAATTATTGTAAAAAGAAAAAAAATATATACAAATATAGGCAGAAAGAGACAAGTGGTATATAAAAAATCAGAGTTCTCCTGGATAACATGAATCTAGAATCAGTATATTTTGCATGATAATACACATTGGTTCCTTCATACCCTCCTTTTACAATGTATTTGAAGATCAATGAGAAAGGAAATCAAAATTAAAAATTAATAATGGTTCATTTTTTGGTATGAAAAGACTGATATTCATACACTAGGATTCAATCTTAAGGAATATTAAGAAATGCTAATGACTGCAGATCATAATATTGGAAACACGTCCATGTAATGAGCATAGAATAATATAACATAGAAATGAAGTACATAATTCAAGGAAAGTGCCATCAAAACGAATATGCTACAAGACTTTACATTGTATATAATTATATATTCTATTATAATATATAATAATGTGTTAATGTTTATATGAGTAGAAGACTATGCACCAAACTTTTACACTAGGTGAGAAGAGTTGGGTAGCTTTCAATTTATGGCTTATTATGCTAAATATTTTTAACAATAATTATGTAATATTTAATAATAAAATTAGAAAATAATATCAATAAAGTATTCATGGCACAAGAACATATTTACAACATAGTATCAAAAAATTATATGAATATGTATACTGTAATATATTTGTTGGGAAAGCCACTGAGATACCTGCCAAAATTTCACCAGTGGTTGGTTCTATGTCAATGTTTTGCAAACCATAATGTGCACATGAATCACCTGGGGACCTTGTTTAAAAACAAATTGTGATTTCGCTAGTCCGGGATGTAGACTGATATGCATGTCCAACAATTTCCCAGGAGGCACTGAGGCTGTTATTCTAAGCACAACACTTCAGGAAGCAGGGACCTGTATGCTCTGCTTAAGGATAATATTCCTGTTTCTTTATGATTTTCTGTATTATAAACTATCCAGAAATGAATACATATTAAATTTATATTTAAGTTCTATATTTATGATGAATGTATTCATTATTAAAAAATGGATACATAATGAAATTTAAACCAGAAAATTTGTGATCCTGTTTTTTTTTTTTTTTTTGCCCTCCTCTAGAATCTTTAGTGCAGACGAATAGCGATTGTTTCTGTACTAACAAACCATCACATTCCGAAATCTTCTATGACCTGACAAACACTAGTAACTGGATAATTGAGAAAATCGTATAAACTTTAGAGATTTTAGAAAAGGTTGGTAAAGCAGTCTTTGGTAAGCCATATGGGATTTTTGAATCTTAAAAATAATATGTCCCAAATCTTTGAATTCATCTATTTTGAAATCAAATATATAAATATGTCTAGGCCATCCGTTGTTTTCAGGGAAATAATGACACAATTATGATGAAAACTTGCTGAATAATTGTGGAAACATGAGTCATCTGGGTTTTCAGCTGAAGACCACTCATTTGGAAAAGATTAACCTATCATTTTAAGTATAGTTTGTATTGTAATTAGTTGATTTAATTTTTCTGTTGTTATGATGTTGATAGGAGCCATTAGTTCCCAATCTGATGTTTTTTAATTGATGGCATGGAATAAAAAGATTTGGATCTTTAATAACATTTTACAACTCTGAGTTTTCCAGAGAAGGCAAAAGGAAGTGACTATTTTTGAGGGGTTAGGGAGAGTATAAAAAGCAATTGCATAGTTCAGTGATATGAACTAAAATGACAAAGTCCTACCAATTTGAAATTTCAAATGCTTGTCAGTTCTCATACTCTGAACCACCAACCAGCCCAGTGCTGCCTGGGATATAGTATAAGAGATACCTACACAAAGCATAGACCCCAGCTTCTTCTACTTTCTATCAGAAAAATTAGATATTAGAACCTGTTTGAAGGTTTTTCTTTATCAGCAACAAATATTGTATGGTATTCTTGAACTCTGCTATTTGTGAAAGTCTATAGCATGTTGTCTCATGAATGGGAAAAAATCTTCAGTAAAGGGTTATAAATATCATAAACAACTACTTTTGGATTTATTTTACCTGCCTATAATTTTTATATGGTTGGAACTTGAGATTTTGAACAAAGTCCTATTCAGGCTTAATTCATGTTGTAGGAATAAATCTCTGCTTCTTGTTTCTTGCCACTATAAGAGCCATAGTGATACCCGATTCCGTATTTGTCATATTCCTTGTCTTCTGGGGAGTTCAGGAGAAATACAGTAAACTCCATTACATTTACTATTTAGGATTGGGAATAATACTTAAATGAATATTTTATTTACTAGAAATTTGTATATAATTAATGAATTTTCAAGTTTCGTTGAATTATAGTAAAATAACATGGATAAAAATTTAATAAGCATTTCTAGAAAACCATTGCAATATACAAAGATATCTTTAGGTTGGAGAGATTTTTATTGTTGGAGCATTCTGATCACGAGAAAATCAAAGCTCAGGTTATGCAATTATTATGTAGATTCTAAAGTTCACAGTGGGATTGTTCATGTCATTTTTATATCATTTGGTAAGATTTTGATGGTTTGTATTTGGTCCTGAAGGTATAGATCTCCTCAAGACTTTTTGTGACATATTCTTTATGCTCCTGTATTTTCCTATGTACACTATTCCTATGGTAAATGTGACCTCTAGAGTAAAAAGGGAGAATGAAATATTAGTCATGCACAGAAAGTAATCCCTAGGGTCTGGATAGGATTAAAGCCACTAGATTCTGAAGGAATATAAACATTGCATATTAAAACTGTTCTTTAAAAATTTATTTTTTACTAATGTTTTTAAAGATGTAGTTGTATATATGTTTAAGTAGTAAAAAAAACAGTAGAATAAGTAAATAAAAACCAAAATCTTTGTGATAAATTAAGTGTTATTTTAATTTTCTTTTTTTTTTTTTATAATAGAAAGGTTGAATACTTTTAATATATAGTTTGGTCATTTTCATTTTATCTTAAAATATTCTATTTAGAGTGACATCAGTGAAAATGGCAGCATCAGGACCTCTGAAAATTTGTCCTTTTGTAAAATCAACTCAAAAACTCAACGTAAAAATTATTCAAAGCAGTGTTTTTGTTTTGTTTTGTTTTGTTTTTTCAAAGCAATGTTTTTAAGACTCTTGAAATTAAACAAAGGTTTGCAACAACTCATGGAGCATTTATTCAAGAAAAAGTGGCAGATTATTAGTAATTACAGTGAGTTTTGTAGTGTTTTATCATGCCCTGGTCCCATCCCCTGTTCTCAAGCTCAGCAGTAGTCGTGACAAAAATAAAACAGCATGTGTTCCAGGAACTGGAGGGAGCAGAAAAGAACATGAGGTCTTCCAAAGCCTCATTCCCTAGGAATTGTTGTTGACTGATCTGTCTGGTGGTTATCTAGGAGTCTCTACTCAAAAAGATAGTCGTTATATGCCCTCATTCCAGCTTGCCAAGACTAAAAGCATTTCCCAAGGGGTGTGTCCAAAAACATTTACAATTGTTTTAAACTTTGCAACTGCCTGCTGTATAGTTGGGACAAAGCAGAGAATAAGAAAAAAAGCTTTTAAAAACTACTACATATTCCTGGAAATCCAGAAATCACCCATATGTAAAGGACTGTGAACATGCTCAGGGAAGACTTAAGAAGGCCCTAAGCTCTCACTGCCCACTAAGTATGAGGGTCTGGACAACCAGGAAGTAAAAGCTGAACCAGAGCTGTGAACTTGCTGGATAATTTTTTTTAATTAAGTTTATTTATTTATTTTGAGAGAGAGAGAGAGTGAGCACCAGGGAGGGGCAGAGAGAGAGGGAGAAGGAGAATTCCAACCAGGCTCCGTGTTGTCAGTGCAGAGTACAACACGGAGCTCGATCTCAGGAACCATGAGATCATGACATGAGCTGAAATCAAGAGTCACATGCTCAACTGACTGAGCCACCCAGGCGCCCCTAGGTGATGATTAGATGGAAACCCCAATAAGCACATAGAGACCATTGATTGGCAAAGACTGGGAAGTTTATTGGTTGTAGGTATTTAAGAAAAATCTCTCTCACTCTTAAATACAGAGAACAATGTAAGGGTTGCTGGGTGGGGCAGGGAGTGGGTGTTGGGTGGGAAGATGGGCTAAATGAGCAATGGACATTAAGTAGGACACTTGCTGGGACAAGCACTGAGTATTATATGTAAGTGATGGATCACTAAATTCTATTCCTGAAATCGTTAAAAAAAATTAAAAAGAAAAAAAAGAAAATCTCTATTGATTACCCAACAACTAACCCACTCAGAAACAATAATGGCCACTTCTGACCAAAAAAAAAAAAAAGATTTTGCAGAATTAGTGCAGAAAAGTCACTAAGCAACAACTTCAACAAGCAGCAACAACAACAAACCCTGTTAGAGCAAAAAGATATAACAGCTGTAAAAACATGTTCACATAGCCACCCCTCAAAACGTCTGAAGCAAACAGACTGATGTGAGAAATAAACAATTAATTATAGTTGGAGTCTTTACTATACCACTGTCAACAATTAAGAGAATATCTAGATAGAAGATCAACAAGAAAATAGAAAACTTGACAAATACTATAAACCAACTAGATTTAAAACACACTTATAGAATACTTCATCCTACAACAGCAAAATACATATTCTTCTTGAACGGACATGGACATTTCAGGATAGACAATATGGTACGAGTCTCAATAAATTTTAAAAGATTGAAACCATACAAAGTATGCTCTGGCACCATAACGTAATGAAATTAGGAATGAATAACATAAAAAAATTTGGAAAACTCACAAGTATCTGAAAATTAAACACAAACTACTGATTAACAAAACACCAAAGAAGAAATTGCAAGTAAATCTAGAAAATACTTTGATATTGGGGCACCTGGGTGGCTCAGTCAGTTGAGCATCTGGCTTCGGCTCAGGTCATGATCTCGCAGCTTGTGAGTTCGAGCCCTGCATAGGACTCTGTGCTGACAGCTCAGAGCCTGGAGCCTGCTTCAGATTTTGTGTCCCTCTCTCACTCTGCTCCTCCCCTGATCATGCTCTGCTCTCTCTGTCAAGAATAAATAAAACACTAAAGAAAACTTAAAAAGAAAATACTTTGAAATTAGCTAAAATGAAAAAAATAACATACAAAAGTTACGTAGCAAAAGCATTCTTAGAAGGAAATGTACAGCTGTAAATCCCTACATTAAAAAAGAAGATCTCAAATCAATAACCTATGTTTGCGCCTTAACAATTAGAGAAAGGGTAGTAAGCAAAACTCAAAGTAAATAGTAGGAAAGACCTAATACACATTGGAGAAAAAAAAAAAGAAGAAGAAAAAGAAATGATAAGAGGAAAATGATAGCCAAATCCACAAAACTAATAGTTGGTTTTATGAAAAGATCAACCAAATTCACAGATCTTTAGCTATATTAACCAGGAAAAAAAGAAAAAAGAGAGACAAAGAAGACTCAAATTCTGAAAATCAGTCAAGGAAGAGAGGATATAATTACAACCTTAGAGAAATAAAAAGGATTATAAGGAATACTGTGACTACCTAAACATCAACAATTAAGGCATCCTAGTGAAATGTACAAACTACCAAAAGATACAAACATACAAACTGCCAAAAAACCACTCCCATGAAGTAATAAATCTGAATAGATTTATAACAAATGAAGAGACTGAGTTTGATATCAGACTTTCCATAATAAAAAGCCCAGAGCCAGATGGTTTCACCAGTGAATTCTACCAAATACTTGAAAAAGAATTAACACCGATACTTCTCAACTCTTCCAAAAAATAAAAGAGGGAATACTTTTTAACTCATTCAGTGAGACCAGTATTACCAAAACCTGACAAAGACATAAACAAACACATAAACAAAAAACCACTCACCAATATACATTAGATGCAAAAGTCACCAGCAATTTACTAGCAAACCTAATCCAGTAATATTTTTAAAAGATCATTATGGGGCACCTGGGTGGCTCAGTTGGTTAAGCTTCTGACTTCGGCTCAGGTCATGAACTCACAGTTTGTGGGTTCAAGCCCCACGTCGGGCTCTGTGCTGACAGCTCAGAGCCTGGAGCCTGTTTCAGATTCTGTGTCTCCCTCTCTCTCTGCCCTTCCCTCGCTCTCTCTCTCTCTCTCTCAAAAATAAAAACATTAAAAAAATAAAAAAATAAAATAAAAAGATCATCAGGGAGCCTGGGTGGCTCAGTCGGTTGAGCGTCCAACTTCGGCTCAAGTCACGATCTCATAGCTCGTGAGTTTGAGCCCCACATCGGGCTCTGTGCTGACAGCTCAGAGCCTGCAGCCTGCTTTGGATTTTGTGTCTCCCTCTCTCTCTGCCCCTAACCCACTCGCATTCTGTCTCTGTCTCTCTCAAAAATAAATAAACATTAAAAAAAATTTTTTAAATAAAACAAAATAAAAAGATCATCCAGTATGATCAAATGTGATTTATCCCAGAATCACAAGGTTTGCTCAATAAATTAAAATTTAATCAATGTAATATACTACCTTAATTGTCTACAGGACAAAAAACCATATAATCATCACAGTAAAAGCAGAAAAACCATTTGACAAAGTCCACCATCCTGTCTTACTCAAGTTTGATTCATAAACACTCAACAACCTGATAAAACACATTTACAAAAAGCACACGACTAATATCATACTGGAGCTTTTCCCTTAAGATCAGGAGAAAAGGATGTCTGCTTTCCTCCCTTCCAATTTGTACTGGAGGTTCTACTTAAGACATTAAGGAAAGAAAAGAAAATGAACGGGATTCAGTTGCAGTGGAAGAAGTAAAACCATCTATTTGCAGATAATATAATCTTATATATAGAAAACCCTAAAGAATACATAGAAACACCCACCCCACCCCCACACTCCCACACCTCTTTATCTTTAGATAAATGAATAAGTAAATAAATAATGGATTCATCAAACGTGTGGAATATAAGATCAAGATACAAAAATCAGTTGTATTTCTACACATCAGCAGTGAACAGTCATTTAATCCATTGACCTTTTTTTCTACAGTATTTCATTGGATCTTTAAGAGATACTTTAAAACTTCAGTAGTTGTATCACTACATAACCCCTCACCTCACTGCCCCATCACCTACGTTGAAGTCCTTTTTTGTTGGTGCCAAAGATCCTAATCAGAAGTTGTTCTCTTATTTTGGCTTATTTTACTGCCAGGCTTTAGCATGAAGGGGTACTTTTTTCTAATTGAGTGTTCCTTTCTTTACTCAGTAAACGGTGAAGTCCTCAGCCCTTTCCACCTTCCATCCTTTCTTACCTCCTTTTTATTTTTTAGAAGTTCCTCTCATTTTCAGGATTTTTTTCTTAATCTTTATGAGAGATTTATATGTTCTCTATTGTTTTCTTCCTCCTATCTCATTAATAAGAATTAGGAAACAATGGTGTTAAATTCAGATTATCTCCTGACAGACATTCACTTTGCTTATTTTCCAGCCTTGTGATGCAATGCACGATGAAAAGCACCCAGAATGGTACATGTTTCTAGTCCTATTAATACAAATTATAATTAAAATGGAATCACATATTTGATACATGTACTATCCAGATTGTATCAAGAACTTTTATAATGCAATAATAAAAAAGACAAACAACCCAAATGAAAAATGGGCAAAGGATTCAAATAGACATTTACCCAAAGAAGACACACACATGGCCAAAAAGCATGTTTTTACATCATTAATTATTAGAGAAATGAAAATTAAGACCACAAAGAAACACCACTTTACACTCACTATGATGCCTATAATAAAAAATGGAAAATTTTAGGTGTTGACTGTGTGGAGAGGCAGAGAAATTGGAGCTCTCATGCATTACTGGTGGGAATATACAATAGGACAGCCACTGTGGGAAATGGTTTGGCAGGTCCTCAAAAAGGTGAACATAGTTATCAGATGACCCAGCAATTTCAGCAGTCCACCCACTACCACCCCAATACATTGCCTTTGAGTAAATTTGGAATTTGGCACTCTCCTCAGGAGAACTCAGGGAAGGCTCATAGGTTTGTGATTAGATCAGACCATGGGTTGGACTTCAGCCTCCATTCACTCTGTGAATGCATTTACAATGGACATCATATACATGCACAGTGTTATGAATCATCCTTGTTTGAGTAAGCCCTTAGTAATTCCCCAAGATGCAACCTAATATCACATCTTTTTCAATTCTTTTTTAAAATAAATTGTGAATCTTAATTAGTCTCATATTATTTTAATATTTCATATATTCCTTTTATACTTGTGTATTTGTCTGCATATCATGTTCCTACATGTCAAGGAGAGTCTTCCAATTTTTTTCATGTTAGTCTTTATTCACAGTGAATGCGTCAATAAAGGGTAACTGCCAAGCTTTCACATTAAGCTCCTGATTCCCATCCATTAATATACTTCCTTTGTACTTTAGTGACTCTTGTTGCAGCTTGAACTTTAAAATGAATCAAGTAAGAGAACTTGAACTTCAGAGCATGAATCTATGGCTACAGGTGGCTGTCCCCACGAAGATGATGCCCATTAGGCTTCTGTTTTTAATGTGTTCACTATAGGCCAGTACTATTCTAAGGCCTTGCCTTGGTTTATTCATTTAATACAATAGACCTGGCAGGTCCAGTACTACACTATTAACCTGCTTTTATAGATGGAGGAACTGAGACATATAAAAATTTAAGTAACATATTGAAGGTTACAAAATAGTAATTGATAGAGTCAGGGTTTGAAAAAAGCAATTTAATTCAGCATCTGAGCTCTTAACCAGGGTGCTGTTCTGCCTTTCACTAATGCATGTTGTTACTATTTGCAGTGTGAAATCCAAGAGAGATAGCTACACTACACCTTTTTTCTTTGGCTTTGAAAAGCTGTGTCTTCTTTTATACCACCCAGGATTTACTTTGTAGAGATTGTCAGACTGTATATGAAGGATCTATTAGATCCCATTTCACATAAACAAACATTTATTAAGCACAAACTATGTTCCTGGAGTTATGGTTAATATTTTGTACTTATATTTAACTTATATGAGATACATAAGGCTGGCATCATTTTTCTTTTTACTGATATACAATGAGGGTCAGGGTTTGTGTCACCCATGTAAATGGTTAATAGGTGAGTTGGGAATAAATTCCATTCTGTTATCAAATGGGAAGAGAATCAAATGATAAGATTAACAGAGGCTCTTGGCTTTGGACCAGGAATTCACTGAGTTTTAGCCAAATGCTTTGTTCCTGTTCCCGCCCTGCCCCCTTCTTGCTACCAAGTATTCTTCCCCTGAATCAAAGCCCCAGGCTTTTCCCAGTATTATATACAATTTCAGATGTTATTCTGTCAGACTATGTTGTTACAAAATGTGATTTAGTAGCATATAGTAGTATTTATTCACTCATTCAACAAACATGTATTTAGCATCCTCTATGGGAAAGATGAGATGCTGAATATTGTAAAACCCAATTAAAAAAAAAAAGAGGCCAACAAATAGCAAGATACACAATTGTACACTGTCTTTTAAATATAGTTTTCATAATTAATCTCCATTATTATCATGTGAGTTCTCTGCAGGCAAGGACTGTGTCTTATCTCTGTAACTTCTGGTTCTATCACTAGGAATTAATAAAAAGATGGGAAAAAATTTGTGGCTCTAATTCCAGCAGATTTGTGTAGAAAGCAGTTCTGCTGCCTAATTAGTACTCAGTAAATAGTAGTTAAGTTTCCTGGTGATGGGAATAATAATACTTGAGAGGATTTTGATGAGAATTAAAAGAAATAAAGCTTAAAATCTTCCACTGTAATACTAGACACAAAGTTTTTCAATAAAATGTGAACATTATGAATTATTATTGCAGGTGTTAAATCAGTGTGTGTTGAATGAACCATAGTACAGTGCAATGGGTGTTATAACATTAATCAACATTAATTATAAAGTTTTATCAGACCATAGAATATCTTGGGACCATTTGTGTTTAAATGGCTTCAGAATGTAGGTGATATCTTAGGTTCTCCAAGAGTGGGTTAAATCTGCCAATCTGGAAAAGCAGGGGGAGGTACCAAGAAAGCACAGCCCAGATACAATATTCAAAAAGTTCCCTCCATCTATGACAATATTTGTCCTCCAAGTGCTAGAAATTTTATGGGCATATACTCCTTAGAGCATTATGAAGAAAAGGCATCAAGCAAATCTAAGATGCCATTCATCTTGTGGGAGAAATGTGCTGAACAATACACTTCTGGCTTGAGTGACCAAGCATAACCTTGTTTGAAGATAAGATGGTTCATTCTCTAAAGTCTGTACATAGTTCAGTGGCCTGAAAAATGTGGCTGACTTTGCTCTCTGAAATTATTTTTGGCAGGTGCCTTTCAAAGGATTTATATCTATCTCTTCTGTCATGATTTACCTGAAACTCTCAGGGAAGGAGAGTTGAAATCTGCTTTGAAATCTACTTTTAAATTAAGTTATTAAGATACCCCTTTTTGGGTATCTTATCAGTTGGCTAAGTGTCCGACTCTTAATTTCAACTCAGGTCATGATCTCATGGTTAATGGGATCGAGCCCTGAGTCTGGCTCTGTGCTGACAGCACAGTCTGTATGGGCTTCTCTCTCTCCCTCCCTCTCTGCCTCTCCCCCATTTGCACTCTCTCTTCCTCTCTCAAAATAAATAAATAAACTTTAAAAAAAAGGATACCCTTTCTTAGTTTCCTCTGTAGTCCTGAATGCTTTATTTCTACTTTATATACTGCAGCAAATGTGACAATTATGAGGTTGTCCATTGAAGGCCTATTTTAAATAATACATAATCATACAGTTGCAACACATTATATTAGTTAACTACTTTCTTAGCTTATACAGTATTTTCTAGGGTTGGAGTACTTACTAGATAAAATTAGAATTCCCCAAACGTTTTTTTTTTAACCAAAGCTGAATCAATTTTAAGATGAAAATATTTCCTAGTGTATGTCTTTTGAATTACATTTCCACATTTCATGAGTACTTTAAAGAAAGTAAGGAACAATTTATAATGTTCCTTAAAAGTCATGCTGTAAATATGTACATGTATGCACACACGCACACACACACATACACACACGCACAGCTTAATGTTCCCTGTCACTCTTACTTTAGAATCTATTTCCCCGAAGAGCTTTAGTCTCCTGCAGAAAAATAATCCAGGCTATCAATAATCTTTATTTTAGGGACATATGCTAGATTTCCAGTAACTGTAGAATGGAGTTGATTGAATTTGGGAGAACACAAAGAGGAAGCATTAAACATGTTATAAATTCAGAATTTTTAGTTTATTATAATAAGCATTTGTTGGGCATCCAGGTGGTCAGTTGGTTACGAGTCTGACTCTTGATAGCAGCTTAGGTCTTGTTCTCAGGGTCATGAGTTCAAGCCCTGCATTGGGCTCCACACTGGGCATGGAGCCTACTTAAAAAAATAAAAACAAACAAACAAGCAAATAAATAAAGCATTTGACATTATGGGCAGTATTCAAAATAGAGTGTTTCCAAACTCTGCTAAATTTAATTTTGACCAAAAATAATGGACAATTTTTAATGTCATTATACCTCAGGATGATATAAAGTAGGTTGCTTTGATTTTGAACTTAAATGACATTTGTCCTTTATGTTTAGTTGTATCCTCTAAAGACTTCTGCAGAAGAAAGTATAATTTAGAAGAGAATATACACAGATCTTCTGTTGACAAAACAAGTATCAAAAAAAATCAGGCACTATTTTCTTGTTTTATATTTTTCCTTCCAGGAACAGTAATTGTACATATAATTTGGTAGAAATGTAGAAGCATATGACATAATGGCCCCACAGTTAGCAAACACACAAGGCTAAGAGGCACCATTACATTCTTCTAAATAGAATGAACTTAACAGATGCAAAACAAATCCTCAGAGATCTTACTGTGATTTAAATTGTGAACACAATGATGACCAGCAGGTTATGCTATCATAAAAAGGACAAAGAAGAACTAAACACAGAAGAAAAATTATCAGAATGTCAGAGCCCTAAAATTCACACAGACAATTAAGGCCCACCTCTACCTTGTTACATCTGTGTTGGGGATCGCTGTATCTTGTGCCAACATGATAGAGTGCTGAAGAGTGATTAAGCTTTGGTGATCTATCAGCCTCCTGCCCCAGCTACACGTTATTGGAGGCAACAAGACATCATGAAAAATCCAAGACTATTCTGTGCTAGGGAGAGAAGGAAAGACAGATAAAGAAAAAACAAAGAGAAAGGAGAGAGCAAAGAGAATAACTGAGTTACAGTCTAAGTCCTGTCTCTACCCGTGGTTTTTAAAATATCAGCATATTCACTATACACATTGAGTAGGCAGAAGAACCAGGTCATTTTCCAGATAGTGCTTTGTTGAGTTGGAATACTTATAATAATTGCCAGATCAGGTTACTCAATCTGTTTAAATACTGATTAAAATTATTGTTAGGTCTAAAATGATTGCATTAAGTTGCAAATATTAGTTCCTTTCTTCAAATCTTGAGTTTTATCATTTCTCTGCAGAGAACAACTGCTGTGTAGAGAATAACAACTGTTATGTAGATTTCCAGTATTTTAAATGAAGAAATTCTTACCTACTTTTCTACTTGCCATGTGCTTTTTGATTAATCTAGTTTAGAAGATACACTAAACTCAAATACTAATGTTTCCACTTTGTTTAGATCTTGGAAGTACTGCCTAGTGCAAACAGAATTTTACCAGATTGGAGGTATGGTCAACAATGTAAACAGGAAGAATGTTATGCAGGAAAGAAATGAGTAGGTCTTCTCCAAGGGTAATTTAAGCCAAAACTGACCAATGACACAAATGTTTTGGACCCCCTCTTGCCTTCCTGTTACCCTCACACATGTCTTACAGGCATATCCTGGAACATTAGCTATTTTCATTTACCATGCTTTATAAGGTCACTTGTGCTTTACACATTCTCAGGGAGCCTGCATAAAATATTTTGTTTAATTGACTCATTAAAAGCTATCAACTATTAAGTACGGTGTAGATGACTTTGAAAGTCAACTTGGGTTCAATTTATCCATCAGGCAATGATGATAACACAGAGTGACTAGTCTGTATATGTATAAAGAGAGAAAAAAGCTAGTTCAATTAATTCATGATTGTTCACATTAATGAATCATGGTTTCATAGAATTTAATGGATAGGAGTTGTGGGGTAGATCATTAGAATGGTAGATAATGGGAAATCATATTTGGGAGTTAGTTTGATATATAAAAGAACATAATATTTTATATTAATCTGAGAATTAGCAGTGCTATAAACAAAGCAGGGTTAATCATGCCCATCTGGTCCCCATGCTGAACTCTCTTCCTGGAGGGATTAGAATGTTTGTCACAAACCCTCAGACTGATGCAGTAGACCAGCTTAAAGCAGAATTGATCTCACCCTGAAAGCTTCTGCATAACATTAAGTGAAAAAGCAATTAATGTGTTGGCTCTCATAATCTCAGCAGGTTTATTATTTTAATTTTGAAGACCACTGTTTTTTAAAATTCTAGTAGACTAGAGTAAATTAAAGAACAGATGAGGGCAACCTTAAAACCCTGGATTTAACATTTGGATTACTGACATTAACAATATGAACTGACTTTTCAGATTTGCCAAGTATAATCATGATAATTAAAGTTGCTACTACTATTTATAATCTAAAGGATATTGCGTTATCTAATTTGCTTCTCACTATGACATTGTGATATAAGAAGAACTAGGGGCACCTGTGTGGCTCAGTCGTTAAGCACCAGACTCTTGATTTTGGCTCAGGTCATAATCTCCCAGTCATGAGATAGAGCCCTGCATCAAGTTTCATGCTGAGCATAGAGCCTGCTTAAGATTTTCTCTCTCTCCCTTTCCCTCTGCCCTCCCCCCCCCACATACTCTCTCTCTCTAAAAAAAATAAATTTAAAAAAAAAGGAAGAACACCTAACATGCCTTCATTTTATAGATTTAAAGAAATTAAGATAAAAGAAATCTAACGGTATCTCTAAAGTTGTAAATCAAGGAAGTGCAAAACTAGAACTTGAGTTGATAGTTTTTACTCTATGTGACATGCTCCTTATAATTTTCTAGTAAATTATTGTTTGCTCCTCGATGATGCAATTTTATCATTTACTACTATTTTGCACTTATATTGGAAAACAGAGACAAATTCTATGTATATACAATAAATTTATATAATTTATTAAACATTGATAATATTAACGTGCCAGGTATTGTGCTAAAATCTCTCCATGAATTATCTTACTTAAGCTTCAAAACACCCCTACTAAGAAAATACTGTATTTTCCCTGATTTGGGGGATGAGGGAAAGAAAACTGAAACTTAGATAAATCGCAGTTATCCAAGATAAGAGCTGTTAAATGGCAGAAGCCAGATTTGAATTACGAAGTCAAAATCTAGAACTATTTAGCATTTATAATGGTGTATATATACATATTCCCTTTCCTTAACGTTGGACTTTCTTTGTTTTGCCATGATTTTAAAATAAGTATTAAGCTATCTGCTGTAATCATATGTTTTCAAGCATGATTTTTTCCAAAACATTTGGATCATCTTTGCTATAAATAAAATACATAGGTACATTTCCTTAAAGTAATATTTTTTAAAATTCCAAAGATGTGCTTACCTAAATCACTTTTCCCAAGATGTTGATCCATGTTCTTCAAGGACATTTAATCTGTAAACTCATATACTGCCTAATAATTTCAGTAGCATCTTTATGTTATAAAATAATTGCATCTTTACCACAGATAATTTTGACAATGCCCCTCCCCCAAAAAAATCATAATAGAAGAAAAGAAAAAGTCATCACTAAATTTCCAAAAGAAACTATAATTAATATTTAGGCATATGTCTTCATAGGCTTTTTTTTCCCGCAAGCATGCATGCTGTGAGGAATTTCAGACACCAAGAGATTGCATGACTGGTTTTAGGTCATATGACCAAACCAAGATGTAATTCACAGAAACTGATTCCAGTGTTCCCAATCATCAAATTGATTGCAAATATTTATTGTAGAAAACACTCTTAGCTCAAGTGTCCTACACAGAGGGCCATATTGGGCCTATGGGCCAGAGTTTACCAACCTCTGCTCTTGACTGTTACTTTACCTTGCCTCTCAAAAATGAACAAACAAAACAAAGAGATTTATTTTGTGTTATTCTTTGAGATGTCTATTTGATAATCAATTGGAGATATCAAGCCTGGGGATCTTGGAAGAATGGGAGATATGATCTGGAGTATAACAGAACTGTATGAGGCAGAAAAAGATACATTTAATATAAAAGTGACTTTAAGGTATGGGCAAAATATCTTTTGCTTTATCTTTTACTTCTCCCAAACCGGATAGGTGCAGATCACTGGGCAAAAATGTATTGCCCTGTTATGATTGCCTTGCTGTACTGCTACCCTATGTGGGTTAATCACTTAGTATAGACCATGCCCATAGATAAGAAGAATGTTGTTCAGGTTTAAGAAATCCCATGTAATTCATTTGAGAAGGATACAAAATGATTGAGTCTCTTGCCAGTGACTTGATTCTAAAGAAATTATTCTGGTCAGGCACATGGAATGTGTTCCAAATGATTGAGAAGGAACTGGCACCTCACTTGCAGGGCTTGTGTTGATTCTAGGCCAAAACATGAGCCATTACGTTTAGTTTCTCGCTATTTCATTTTAATATCTAAGTGCCAAAGTTACCCAAGTGAAAAAAAAAAAGTGAAGTAAAGAAAAAGACTTGGGAATATTTAGACAACTCTACAGAAGGAATTATCCACCGTGACAAGCTAATGGTTTATTACTACAAGACAAACGGTCTTCCAAATCCCAAGACATTTGTCAGGAAATAAAAAATGGAGACAAACACAATATATTTATTTTGTAGTACATTGTTTTAGGATGATAGTCTAGTTCCCGTGATTCAAGTATGCTAAATAATTATGTATAAAAGAGTAAATTTAGCTAAAGATCTGGAAAACCATTGCCAAGTTTAGCAGATTAAAAAAAAGGATTGACAAAATTTAGTGGGAGAAGAAAAGGATTTTTGTTTTCAAAAAGACAACTTTTTGACTGGCCTAAGTAATGAATAAATTTTAAAAAGTTGTTTAGAAAAATGGTTATTTCAACTGAATCAGAAAATTTCATTCCTAAATATTTATAGGCATTCAGTGGGAAAAAAATCAAGTAGTAAAAATCATGACTTAAAGTTCAAAGGAACTAGATATGCAATATTACCTATATTAAATGGATATAAAAATCCTATCTAAAAAAATTATCTAAACAAGTTTGGGTCATATGCCTAATGTGTAGAACCAACAGCAACAACAACTAGACTAATTTTTATTAGGTCTAGTATTTTTAGGTATTTAAAATTTCTTCTTATATTAATGTGTGTTTTCCTCAAGAAAACTAAATATTTTAATTCCATTTGAAATGCATTAGAAATATAAAGATGGGGCACTTGGGTGGCTCAGTTGGTTAAGCGTCCAACTCCAGCTCAGGTCATGATCTCGCACTTTGTGAGTTCCAGCCCTGTGTTGGGCTATGTGCTATTAGCCGGCTTCAGATTCTGCATCTCCCCTTTCTCTCTCTCTCTCTCTCTCTCTCTCTCTCTCTCTCTCTCTTTCTCACTCACTCTCTCAAAAACAAATAAACATTTAAAAATTATTTAAAAAAAGAAATACAAAGATAGTTACAGAATGTTTTTTGTTTAGAGAGAGCAAAAGAATAAATGGAAGAGGAAGAAGGGATAAAAGTAGGGGAAAGAAAATACAGAATGAGGAAGGAAGGAAGCAGAGAAGAAGTAAGAAAAGACAGATGAGAGAAAAAAGGGGGAGAGAAGGACTGAAACTACCTAGGATACTAAAGATTCATTACTGATGATGAAATGGCCCTGCCTCTCATCTTTCCTCCCCTAAGGAAGGCTTACTCACCCTAGACATGGTGGTAGGCATGAGCTACAGCTAACATTAACTGACTTCACTCTAGTCTTACACTTCTTTTTTTCTTGAGATATAACTGAGTTATAACATTAGTTTCAGGTGTATAACATAATAATTCAATATTTGTATATTTGGCAAAATTATCACCGTTTTAACTAAGATTAGTTAATACCCATCACCACACTTAATTACATTTTTGTCTTGTGCTAAGAACTTTCAAGATTTACTCTCTTAGCAACTTTAAAATACAAAATACAATATTATTAACTGTAGTCACTATGTTGTAAATTAAATTCCAGGACTTGTTTATTTTTTAACTGGAAGTTTATACTTTTGACTCCCTTCACCCATTTCTACCACCCTTACTCCTACCTCTGGCAACCACTAATGTGTTCTCTGCATCTGTGAGTTTGGTTTTTGTTTTATTTTAGAATCTACATGTAAGTGAGATCATATTTGTATTTATCTTTCCCTTTCTGACTTCTTTCACTGAGCGTAATGCCCTCAAAGTCCATTCATGTTATTGCAAATAGCACAATTTCCACTTTTTATGGCTGAATAATATTCCTGTGTGTGTGTGCATGTGTGTGTGTTTGCATGTGCATGCGCACAAACCTGTTGTTTCTTGTGTTTTTGACAATAGCCATTCTAACAGGATTGAGGTGATGGTATCTCATTGTGGTTTTGATTTACATTTTCTGGTGATTATGATGTTGAGTAATGTTGAGTAACTTTTCATGCACCTGTTGGCTGACCCTAGCACTTTTTGATTTATTCCCTATCAGCCAGAAACGCTTATTACATGACCAAAGACAGACAATTAAAAACAATGCCCAGTAACTAACAACCTCTGGTTTATGACCTACCATTTGCCATGAAATATGAAGAGGTTCAAATAGACTATGTTTCCTTGAGATTTTCCATTGGTTATTTTTAGTAAGAAAACTGAAGGAATTAGGGATGGGAAAATAAAAAATGTTACTGTGAAATGTCATCATCAGGAGGAATTGATGCCAGAAGCCTGTGAAAAATCGAAACCATTGACCCAAAATGTATGGATGAACAGAAACCTGCAGAAGACGTTTGGTAGCAGACTTTGAAAAGCTGACACGGGAGATGGGACTGAGTCACATTTATGTGTATATACACTCATGTGGAAACTTTCTTACTTCCAGTTTCCATGAATCTTTGAACTAGTATGAATCTTATTCTTAGCTTCCCATGAAATTCACCTCCCTCCATATCTGCTCTAAATATAGGTTGTATTGATTGATTTATTGAAATACTCCTACTGCTTGAACCTGGTCACACATTAAAAGCATCTGGGGGGGGGGGTTGAAAATTATCAGAAGGTCCTGATTTAATAGGTCTGGGGTGTGGGAAGGGTACTGGTATTTTGTTGGAAAGCTCCCCAGATGACTCTAATGTGCAATCAGGTTGAGACCACTGGACTAGCTTGGTTGGCTCCAAGTCCCTTGAAATCAAAACAGCCAGACTAAAATTTATGTTTTAATAGTAAGGAAAGGTAAAATTAGCCACTGTCACACTATGATTTAACAACTAAATTATATGTTACTCCGCTGTGAACTAGTTATTCCTCTAATTAATGGTCTTCTTGTGGCTAATGATAACCCAATTAATTTGTTTAGCTTCTTCCAGGTTTCAAAGCATTTCTACACACATTATCTCAATTGCTTTTAACAGTAAGTATATGTTACACTGTTAGCCACCCCTGTTCTTCAGAAATCTACATTTACACAGGTTTCGTAATAACATTAGTTATCTGCACCTTATCCCATATTTT
This sequence comes from Leopardus geoffroyi, assembly GCF_018350155.1. Classification (NCBI taxonomy): domain Eukaryota; kingdom Metazoa; phylum Chordata; class Mammalia; order Carnivora; family Felidae; genus Leopardus; species Leopardus geoffroyi. The sequence continues at coordinate 92,982,287 of NC_059336.1, read as the reverse complement.
ACAGAGTTTTTCCAAAATTTGTTTTATGTAATACCTTTTATGGGAAGCATAAATGTGTGGTAATCTTTGTGAATAGTTTTTTGTTTTGTTTTGTGTTTGTTTGTTTTTTTGATCAGGGGCTAGCAAATTTTGTATCAAAGGTCAGCAAAGAGTTTCTGTTAAAAGCCAGATGGTAAATATTTGACTTTGCAGACCATGCAGTCTCTCTTGCAGTTCCTCTGCCATCGTAGTCTGAAAGCAGCCATATACAACATGTAAGTCAATGGATATGACTATGTTGCAATGGATGTGACTATGTTGACTTTATTAAAACAGGTAGTGGGCCAAATATGGACATGGGCTGTAGTTTGACAAACTATACTATAAGAACTATAGTAATGCTGTGTAAACAGCTATTGTGCTACAATAATTATCTTCCAAGATTTGTATATGTTGGACCTTGTCTTTATTTATTAGAGTGTGGAGGGAACTTAAATAACAAATGGAATTTTTCCTCCCAAATAGGCAATGATTTTTGGGGGGAGGAGAATCTGATTTTTTTTCTCTTCGATTCAAAAGCTTAGCCAATGTAATTTTCAATGACAGTCTTTTTTAAAAATTTTTTATCTGTTCTTCACTCCTTTTATTCATTTCTATTGACCTTGAGCTTTTTAAGTCATTCATTCTGTTTTCTGTTTTAGCTAATTTGTTCTCTACTGCCTAGTTTGTATTTTTTTTTAATTTTTATTTATTTATTTTAATTTATTTTTTTTATTTTGAGTGAGACAGAGAGAGTGTGAGCAGGGGAGGGGCAGAGAGAGAGGGAGACAGAGAATCCCAAGCAGGCTCCGCAAGGTCAGCACACAGACCCCAACAGGTGGCTCGAACTCATGAAACCACAAATCATGCATGACCTGAGCCGAACTCAAGAGTCAGAGGCTTAACCGACTGAGCTACCCTGGTGCCCCACCTAGTTTGTATTTTAAATTTTTAAATATTATTCCTATAGTTGTCCTTGATATTGGATTATGATCATTTCATTGCTACTAGTTCTTGATGTATATAGGTGCTATAATTTGAATCTAGTGTAAAATATAAATTTAAGATTTTTTTCAAAAAACCTCATTTCTTAAAGCAATTTAATTTCACAGGAGTACATATTTTCAAATGCTTTGGCTGGTTTTCCTTCCTTTCTCAGCTTGGTTTTACAAATAACGAGATATGTGCCCAGAAAAAAAGAGCACAGCTGATTTCCAACAACAGTTGGGAATGTTCTTCCTTGGGGATCCCAGGCCCGGTCACAGAGAAGAGGAACAATTTAGATGTCGTGTTGTTTTATTTTACTTCTTCAGTTATCTAGACGCCATGGGAAGGTAGTGCAGGGAAAGGAGGGCAGAAGGCAGTCATGGCAGGGAGATCCCCTCTGGGCTGAGTCATTCCTTTCCTGTCTGTGTTTGTTGTAGAAGTTCAAGACTGCTGGGCTCAATGTCCTCCTTTGTTGCCAGCACTGGTCCTTTTCCCCAACAAAACCATTCTAGGGCCTCTGCTTTTGGCCCAGCCTTGCCATTGGAGCAAGAAAAAATGCAGCTGTTGTATTTCTACTGTACAGAAATCAGGTGATCTAGTTGCAGACAAATTGGGGGGGGGGGGGAAGGTTGCAAATTAATAAGTCAAAAACAAACTTGTTGAAATGATAAATTGGTCAAAAATGAATTTTTCCAGTCACTGATTTTGCAATTTTTCTAGTCACTGATGCCTGCTTTACTTTTAAAAACAGCAATTACTCAAACTAAAGAAATAGCAGTCTGATTGTTTCTACTTTTAAAAACAGTGGTCAGCCAGTGGTAACCCCTCTACTCTTCCAAATGATTCTTCAAACTGAGTGTAGCTCTTTCTAAGTGTGAGTGCACTTAAGTCAAAGAATGTAACAATATCAGTGTTTATTAGGAATGCCAAATTAATAAGAACTATCTAGTTTGTGAATTTTTCCCTGAATAGGACCTACTTTAACTGTTTAGCCATGTTTACTTCATTTATCCTGTATAGGTTTTCGTTCTTTTACTATTATGTATCTTTGATAAAGTCTTATAAAAAATTGTCTAGTGAAGCAAATAAAGACAAAAATTTTTTATGTGAAAAATATTTGTCTAACATCCCTCTCATTGATCATTGTATCAGGTAGTCCATATCCTCTGGTTTGCCTAATTATTTGCAAAGTGGAAGTGGATGCCTCTGAAAAAAAAATGTTCCAAAATCTGTGATTGGAATATTCAAATTCTAATCCCTTGTAGTTTTAAACAATGTGCAATGTATTTTTTCAACCAAGTTTTTGAGTGTTTCCTTGGCACCATTTCTTGTGGCTTCTAACCATATGTTCTCATTTGGATGAGAACTTGTGGAATTTATGTAGGCATTCTTTCCCAATGTTGACCTTCCCCATGGCTGCCTTCCTACCGACTCTTCAGAAGAACCTCCTTACATACATGCTATCCAATTCTCTTCCACACACAAGGAAAGTAGGGAACGTCTCATTGTTAGTAAGTGGGCAAAGCCCAGTTGCGTTTCAGACATGGTGACTCAAAGTTGGAAGAAGTAAAATATATCAGTATGTAAATTTCTAATTCAAAATCCTTATTTTTGAACTAAACATTCCCCCACTGATATTAACGCAGGATAGTCTGAAGATACACTAGTCAGTTTGTTTGGTTTTCTTTGGCTATTGTTTTCCTATCATATCTGTACTTAACAAGCAAATTAAACAGAAAACATGGCCTTATATAAATTTATTTTAGCTCAAAATTTCCATTTAATTTTCTTTTATGTTTTTTCAGTTTCATATTGTGACCTAATTGTGTACCCAGTGTTCCTGCTATGTTTGGCAAAGAGACTCATTAATTCTATTACCTCTAGCAGGATAAAAGGAGAATTTTGAAATGGCTAGCAGCTACAGATCAATACCCCAACTCAATAGAGATAATTATTGAAATCACTAGGAGACTAGCAAGCTGTCAGCTGTAAGCAATCATTTTAGGCCTGGGATAAATCTACAGAAAACACAAAGCAAACTTTAAGTGTATTATTTATATTGAAAGTCATATGCCTATGATTGTCTTTCTCTTATCCATTTCCACAGATCTATTATCATTGGTTCCTGATGATATATATTGATTTGTAAATATTTCGGCCTGCTAAGCTTCCTGTTGAAGCTTAATTCCTGTCTGCTTTGTTTTTCTCATTCATTATCCCTGTTTTGCTGTCTTATTGAACTATTAAGTTTTGTTCATTTATTTTTCATTTTTAAATATGAATATCTTATTTGGATTTAAGCATTTACAGGGATCAGTCATGGAAATATACAAATGAAAGTAAAATTTCCTGTAATATCACATTTCTGCAGTATATGAATTCCATTTTAATAATAAACTTGTACTTTGTCTTCTAGTTATGGTTTCTTTGAACTAGTGAGGTTATAAACATAACCATCAAGGACACTTCTTCATATCTCTCAAAACAAGCTTTCTGTTTCTCTTAAACTATATTAGTAAAATACTTCTTTGTCTTCATATTTTTTTACCTTCTATTCTGGGATTCCTAGCTCCTTTTCAAAAATTACTGAATGGGACCTGAAACTTTGTTAGATTGGTGAATTCAAATAGAAAGCTATTCTATTGTATATGCCCTGAGGAAAATCAATGAGGCTAAGCTTTATACATCAAGCACATTTTTCACTTTCATTTTAAATACCTATGTCAGCATCCTTGGTATTGTAAGAAAATAATTAAAATAGAAAATTAATAGAATCTCTCACAAGAATATTTACACACACATGCACCCAAACACACACCTGCACATAATTCCCAATTATAGAGAAGTAAATGCAATGCTTATAAAAATGGTAGAATAGAATCCATTGTATAGATTCTGAGCACAGTTATCATTAAAACATAGCATCATATGGCTTCTTCTTTCAGTTCAGAAAAGTAATTATGAAGTAGAAGATAGGAGAAACTTTGTAACTTATTAGATAAGTAATATGGCAACAAGTGATCACTTATAAGGGCGTGATTCTGGGGCGCCTGGGTGGCTCAGTCGGTCCAACTTTGGCTCAGGTCATGATCTTGCAGTTTACAGGTTTGAGCCTCCCATCTGGCTTTGTGCCAACACCACAGAGCCGGAGCCTGCTTCAGATTCTCCATTTCCCTCTCTCTCCGCCCCTCCCCCCTCTCAAAAATAAATAAACATTAAAACAAACAAACAAAAACTGTGATTCTCTCTTTTGTGAAAAAGGAGATGTAACCTTATTTTGCTCTGTATCCCCCCCAGCCCCCCCTACCCCCAACTGTGAATGCTGTTGGTTCGCTTTCATTGATTTCTCTTGTGGTCAAGGGTTAAGAACATCTCCAAACATAACCTATCTCCCACCTACAAATAAACTACCTTTTTAATAGCTTCATATAAATTACTGCAGGTCCTTGAGGAAAAATTGGAAATAAAAGCATAAGACCCAAGAAACAATTACATCTTCTAAAAACAGTAGCATACTGGAGGGAAATGGATGGTTGGTTTTCATAGACGCTTCCACTGTCATGAAAACCATCACTGCTTTTAGTTTCCTATTTGACAAGGTGAGACAAAGAGTGGGGGAAAAAAAGTGAAGTCTTTATCCAGGTGCTCAGATTGCAAATTTGATAATCAATTTAGTCTTTATGTAAATAGTTAATGCTACCAGATGACAGCCTTACACAAAAACTGGTTTTATAGATGTCTAGGGACCTTTAAAAGTTTGGTGTATTATCTATCCCAGAGAAAAGGTATGGAAAGTAGTTTCAAGCGATGACGTTACATGTATTAATTTTAGGAACAGACTCACACACATGGCTAGTGATCCACTGGGGAAATTCATTTATTTTGGCTTCAACATCTTAGTCCTGGGCATTAAGATGATAGATTTATCCTGATCCTAAAATCTTTCTTTTGAAAGTCAAACTTCTGTAGTTCGGAGAAAAGCACTTAATTCATCTGACAATGAAACCTTCTTTGACGAGTATATGGTGCAAGTGGAAACAATTCTGTGACTGTTATTGGTCCTTTCTCTTGACATACACTCCTTTTCTGATTATCTTTTTTCTTATTTTCATAATAGTGATTATTTAGTTTATGTTAGTAAATGTCTGTAGTACAGGGCTTCTCAAATCCCACAATACTAATATTTCAGACCAGATATTTCTTTGTTGCAGGGCACTGTCCTGTGCACTGAAGAATGTTTAACAGCAGCATCCTTATCTTCTATCCACTAGATAACAATAGCATACACCCCAGTCTTGATAATGGAAACATCTACAGACATCACCACATGTTCCACGGGAAACAAAATCACCCAGGGTTCAAAACCATTGCTCTAACATTTGATGTTTCCAATTTTGGTCTAATAGTTAATATTAGATATTTAATATGATATTAATTATGCTAATATTTGCTCTGATATTTAATTTTGTCTAATTTTTCATGGTCTGATTGACCTAGGTATGCATAAGTAAATTATGCATTTATTTGAGTCAATTGAGAATATAAGACATTGGCATGATGATTATTTAGAGAATGAGTGAGTGGGTTATCAAAATAATTGTGGTGAAAATAACAATAGATAACATTTAATGAGGGGTTGCCCTGGCAAACATAATTTTAAGCAGTTAACATGTATTAACTTTCTAATTACTCACTTACGCTTATGACATAAATACAATTTTTCCATTTTATGGAAGTGGAAAGTGAAGTTTGGATGGGTTAAATAATGCCAAGATCATAAGTAAGAGATGCATTTTGCAATATTCAAGATATCAGTACAGGGCAGAGACCTAGTTTGTTTCTAACAGTGCCAAGCAATTAATGGCAAGGACTTGTTGAATGTGTGACAAGTTCTTGCGGGTTCAGGTTCTTGGCCTTCATAATGATGTCTTCTATTTTTTTGCCCTATCCCTTCAGAAGTGTTCTGACACCTGTTTCTTTGAACTTAGTTGGTTTCCTTCCATAGATTCACTAAGTGGGGATGGTAAACCCATATGCTATCTATAGGGCTGTACCATTGATGGGATTGGGTCTAAGTTAAAACAAACAAATACAAACATAAATGGCATCTCGCATTAGACCATAGTAGAGAAAAGTGGCAGTGGTGAAGCCAGTCACCTACTGAAGAATGTAGCCAGAAAAAAATGGGGCTACACCTCTGAGCTCCATCTGATGGTAGCCATACAAGAATGGAAGGTCAGGGATCCCAGAGCTGCTGATTCCTCAGGAAAAGCAGAACCCTCCAATTTTTAAATGAAATTTTCTGATTTTACTGCTTGTAATGAATTTAAATCAAAACAAAAGGGAAAATGGTCCAAGAAAACACAGCTGTGGACAAGTACAGTCCCTTGGGCATTGCTTTTGACCTCTGTTATCGTTAAATTTTTATGAAGAATTTTGCCAACTTAGAAGATGTTAGGCTTATTTTACAGAAAAGACATCTGAAGAGTTAAGATTTGCCCAACTAATCTAATTTTGTTATATATTCCTCATCAGAAAGTCATTGGTATAAGAGATACTGGAACTATTTGGTAATACAATATCTACATTTCTTCTTTCTTCGCACCTTTTCAAGGCAAGCAAAGAATATTATACTCACATCATCAAAATTTAGCAAGAAATTTATTACTTTAAAACAGCTTCAAAAGCAAATGTACAAAGAACAAGGGATGTTTTTTCTTTCAAATCAGTGGAAATTATTTAGACCAGTCTTTTGAAGCATAGTTTTAATCATATGCATACAGAAATTCTCCAGTTGAATTTCTAGTTTTAAGAAGCCTTAACACAAACTAATGTTATTGCCTATTTGTTTTTTTTTTTAAATGTTTTAACGTTTATTTATTATTAAGAGACAGAGCATGAACAGGGGAGGGGCAGAGGCCGACGTGGGGCTCAAACTCACAAACCACAAGATCATGACCTGAGCTGAACTTGGACACTTAACCGACTGAGCCACCCAGGCACCCCACCTATTTCTAAAAATTGAATGATGATGGCTATCCATGTCCTTAAAAAAAAGAGTAAGACATGCCCAAACAGGGTTACAACATCCAAATACATGTATGGTTCCACCTCTGTGGACTCCCTTGAAAATAAAAACAAATTTTCATGCCAATGTTTTAGCAGGCTCATCTGAATAAGCCCCTAGAGAGTGTATACATGTAAAAGAAAATTACACAGCACACACACACACGACATACACATACACACTGATTTATCTATTTTGAATCATGATTGTTTTGTGCATAACAAAACATATACTGCTTTATTTTTCCCTGTTAATTCATTACTTTCCATTGCCTGCACCTGACTTCACTGTTGATTCATTTTTATAAAAGATCAAAATAAAAATACAGAGAGATACAACATGAGACAATAGAGAAATGGGTTTTATATCAAAATATCTTTGTATCTACATATAAAAATAATCACCTCTCTTAAATTTCTTCTTCTTTTTAAATTTATTTTGAGAGAGAGAGAGGGAGAGGGAGTGCACATGACAGAATCCCAAGAAGGCTCTGTGCTGTCAGCACAGAACCCAATGAAGGACTCAAACTCTCGAACCATGAGATCATGACCTGAGCCAAAATCAAGAGTCAGATGCTTAGATGACTGAGCCACCAAGGCATCCCATTCACCTCTTTTAAAAAATACACAAATGTACCACTTTGAAAAAAAAGTTAACTCCTACTTCATTGCTATTGCTGAGGGTCAGGTTAACTTGTTGCTGTTGTTATGATAATTTTCAGGTTTTTGTGGATATACAGAATTAATTTGATTTTGATTAATTGTTCAGTGGCTCTCAGCTAGGGCTATTTTGCCCCCTGGAGACACATGGTAATGTCTGAAGGCATGTTTTTTTGTTTTGTTTTGTTTTGTTTTTTTTTTTTTATGTTTATTTTTGGGAGAGAGAGAAAGAGAGAGAGAGAGGGAGAGAGAGAATGAGCAGGGAAGGGGAAGAGAGAGAAGGAGACACAAAATCTGAAGCAGTCTCCAGGCTCTGGAGCTGTCAGCACAGAGCCTGATGCAGGGCTCGAACTCGTGAGCTGTGAGATCATGACCTGAGCCGAAGTCAGTCACTAAACTGACTGAGCCACCCAGGCGCCCCTGAAGACATTTTTGATTATTCTAAATGTGAGTGGGGATGCCACTGTAATCTATCTAGTATGTAGAAATGCTCATCAAGACATTCCACAATGCACAGACATCCTGTACCTCCATCTAACAAAGAATCAGCTGGTCCAAAATATCAGTAGTGCTGAGGTTGAGAAACCCAAATAGTGTATCTTCTAAGTATGACTGATCTGTCGTGCTTTTTTAAAATTTTATATTATTGGGTTTTAGGGGTTGAAATGTGTCCCCCAAAATTTGTGTGTTGAAATCATAATCTCTAATACCTCAGACTGTGACTCTATTGGGAAATAGGGTCATTGCAGATATTAGTTAAGGTGAAGCTACATTGGAGTCGAGGGAGCCCCTAATCCAATGTGACTGCTTTCCTTAAAAAAGGAGAGATTTGGACACACACACACACACACACACACACACACACAGGAGAACACCATGTGAAGATGAAGGCAGAGATCAGTGTGATGCTTCTACAACACGAGGAATGCCACGGATTGCCAGCAAACCACCAGAGGCTAGGACACGATCACGGAACAGATTCTTCCTCACAGCCCACTGAAGGAACCAGCCTTACTGCCACCTTGATCTCAGACTTCTAGCCTCAATAGGTCTGGCACAATAAATATCTGTGGTTGCAGCCCCTCAGTTTGTGGTACTTTCTTAAGGCAACCCTAGCAAACTAATACCTTGTGCTTTTAACTTCTCTGTTACTACTCAGTTTAAGTAAAGGTTCTGCTCAGGAACAGCTGTTAAAAAATACATTGTAACAACGATAAGCTGTGTCTGAAATGACTGATCAAGGCTTAGCCCATTTAGCAGTATACTCACCTAATTGAAATCAATGTTATGTATGAGACCAAAGACAACAAATATTTTGCTAAAGGTGAGCCAAGATACAGTGGGGATGCTGAGAACAAGGATTTCTTCTGTAAAGTTTTCTCCAGGCTGAAGTGTAACACATTTCTGAACAGCTAAGTACATTTTAATTCACGAATGGTGACAAAATGTGTCTTGTTTCTTGGATGGTTGTTCTGAGATAGGAGCAGGACATCTTTCTGCAGAATACGTTAGGGATCAAAATAAAAAACCCAAGGATGAACCTCTAGCCCCTCTTTCTACAAATCTCTCAGTCTTATGAATGCATTTCTAAATATGCCTCTGTTTCCCTTTCATTCATCAGGCTGGAGTCACCTCATTTGGCTTGATGATAACGCCAATGCAAATACGAGTCTGTTCAAACTTGTCTTTTCCTAGATGACAAAAATTCTGTATGTTTTTCTGTGTGGGGAGGGGGTGGCGTATGTCTAGCTAGGGAGCCGATCTCCTTCTGCTTCATTCCCTATGCTCCATTTTTATAAAAAATCTTACTCCAACCATTTTTCACAGTGTGAATGAGGCAAATTCTTCCTGGGAATAAAACGGATAATTTTATATTGTAACCTCAAGGGTGCATGTGTCAGACACATCCCTGTCTCCCTACTGAGCGGTGTCTACTCTAGTCGTTCTGCCAAAGGCTCCTCCAGGGACTTCATCATTGAGACTCTCTGCCAGGGCTCTGTGGCAATTGAATATCAGATTATTTTTGAATATACTGTCGGGTGGAATGAATGAATATGTAGGTTGGCTCTAAGCTGCCATTTACCAAGCGTTATAGTAATTTTCCTAGGAAAAAAAAAACCTGTCCATTGCACGTTTCAGACTTTGGTTGGCCTTTTAGGATAACAATTAACCCCAGGAATACAGTACATAGACTTCTGTAAAGGAAGGTGATGTGTTGTGTTGAAAAGACCATCATTTGGGAATCAGATACTCTTTTTTTCTAGTCTGGTAGAGCTGGCTGTATGCAATGTAAAGCACAAAGGAACACCTACAAAGTATTTTTGCCTAAATGGTTGAACAACTACCATCAAATCAAAACTCCAGACTTAGCTAGATTTATAGCTAATCTGAGAGAATGGAGGAACAACTTAAATGACACTAAAGGGAACCAAATGTGCAAGTCCAGAATGTTGGGCATTTTAGAGGAGAGCTAAGTATGTTTCTCAAACAAGTTAATGACATGAGAGAAAAAGGGAGGGGTCATTCTGTATTAACTAAACTTAAGAGACATAGCAACCAAATGCAACATATAGAATAGATCTGGATTCAAACCAGCTAAACACTATTTCTTAACTTATCAGGGAAATTTTATGATACAAAAATAATTGCAATTTTGTGTTAGATTTAAAAATGGACTTATGTAAAGTATGTCCATATTTTTGAAAAAGACGAATACCAGTGCAATTTGCCCATGAAATGACATGAGACCTGGAAGTAACTTTGTCATATTTTAGCAAAAAGAAAAAACAAAAATAAAAACAAATAATAGATGAGGTGCCAGGGTGGCTCAGTTGGTTAAGTGTCCGACTTCAGCTCAGGTCATGATCTCACAGTTTGTGAGTTCAAGCCCCATGTCTGGTTCTGTGCTGACAGCTCAGAGCCTGGAGTCTGCTTTGGACTCTGTGTCTCCCTTTCTCTCTGCCCCTCCCCTGCTCATGCCCTATCTCTCTCTTTCAAAAGTAAATAAATAAATAAATATTTTAAAAAATGATAGATGGAACAAATGAGGCAAAAATCTGGATACTTGTTGAAACTGAGCAACAGGCAAATTGGAGTTCACTTGTGAAATTTTCTCTACTTTTTTGTGAGGTTTCAAAAATTATGAACTAACACAAAAAGTAAGAATACCAACTTAAAAAAAGAAAGAATACAAACTTTAGACTCCCACACTTCTGGGTTAAAATTTTACCTTTTCCAGGGCACCAGGGTGGCTCAGTTAAGCATCTGACTTCAGCTCAGGTCATGATGTCATGGTTCCTGAGTTTGGGCCCCATGGGTTCTGTGCTGACAGCTCAGACCTTGGAGCTTGCTTCACATTCTGTGTCTCCCTCTCTGTCTGTCCCTCCTTACTCAAGCTCTGTCTCTGTCTCTGTCTCTCTGTCTCTCTCTCTCTCTCTCAAAAATAAATAAAACATTAAAAGTTTTTAATAAAAATTTACCTTTTCCTCCACATTTACTAGCTTTGTGCTAGGAACTCTTCCAACCATTTTCTCAAGTTCTGTTTAAAACTGCCATGTTACCTTTCACGTAAAGGCTATTTACATGTAGCATGTTCAGAAGGTAGGTACATAACATATTAGTGCTTGCTAACCTATTACTATATTCACACATGTTCGCTACTAAAACATTCTCACAGGTATATGTGTCAGCTGTGCCAGACTTTCTCGTGTGTGTGTGTGTGTGTGTGTGTGTGTGTGTGCATGAGAGAGAGAGAGATTGAGAGATACCAAACTAGTATTAATCATGGAAAGGACATCAAATAGACCAGTTTTCACTCCCAAATTTCTCTCTCTCCTTCCTGTCTCTCTCTGTCTCTCTGTCTCTCTCTCTGTCTCTCACTGTCTGTCTCTCTCTCTCTCTCTCACATACACACACTCTTAATTAATACCTGAATTTGTTTAGAAAAAACATTACCATAAGAAACATTTTTAATCTCAGCCTTAAGATCTGTATAAATTTTCCCTTATAAAATGTTTCTCTTCTCAAAGAGAGCAGAATGAAGGCTAGCATTTTTTGAGCTTTCCATGCAAAGTAATATTTGAACTGTTTGATGTAATTGGCAGAGTTTCAAATAAACATTCTAAGCACCATATTTTACAGATAATCTTTAGTTGAACCATTTTATTTAAGTAATGTCTTTTAATTCCATTAAAATAATATTGCCTTTACAAATTTCATGCACTTTATATTCAGATGGGTTAAAGGTCCTCAAGCATAAAGGACAGTATGTCCTTTATGTATGTATTCCCATACTGCAGGGACTGATCAAGGACATTCTAATTCCTATTGAAGTCATTCAAATACCTACAGGAACTTCGCTAAAAGCTTTCATGCATTTATGATTTCTGTCATCATTTTTTTTAAATTATCTGGGAAGAAGATGTAGAAGAAAGCAAATAAAAATGAAGGAGGAAATGAGGAAATCCTCCCAATTAAAGCATTGTGCATCCTGGAATAAGTGTGTAGTTATCTTCTTGGTTGAGATATTCACTAATCTCCTGCCCAGGATGTGGGCCGGAAGTTGTTTTTGCCTGTTTGTAGGATGCAGAATTGACTGTTTTGCTACTTTAATTGCAAATAAATTATAATACATTTCTTTTTTTACCTGACATATAGAGCTTAACATCCATTAGTTATTATTCCATTGGAAATCCTTCATCACTTTAAGATGAAGAATGTTTGCAAGAGGAATTCTGCCAGATTATAGGATCATTAGACTGGTCCTGATTCATCATCCTTCATAAAGTTTGGCTGTAATCTGCACATTTATATGATAATATTCCAGTTATGATTAAATGTTCCCACATCATCCCTTTCGAATAAGACAGCATTTGCTTAACCCTTTCTCTCTTCTTTCCCACAACATCACTGTTGATTACAGCTTGAATTTGATTTCAGTAGACCACATAAATTCAACATAGCAGCATTAATTTAGGCATCTTAAATACCCTTGTGCAAACATTACAGGAAGACCTTTCAGAGAATTAGAAATTTCTCAGCTGTGCTTCTTGTTGCAATGTTGTATGTTGTATTAGCATTGGAAGATAAGATGTGTCGGGAAGCTACAAGTTCTAAATCCTCACTTTTACATCCTCTTATAGACAACTTTTCTGACAGATACTGAGAAAATTTAAATATGCAGAAGGTCAATTGTCAGTTGGAACATTAACCCTAAATCTGAATGACTAGACTAGAGGCAGCCATTGACCTACAACCAAAATATACCAAGTAGCCTGTTTTCCTCCCGGAAACACACCCATCTACACACCAATATCAATGAGAGGTGAGGACAAGAAGTGTAGCAGCAGAGAATGGGAAAGAAAGGCTGATTTCCTAGGCCCAAGGGCAGAGCTAACCTAACAAAACCATACACAAGCCTTCCTAGCCTGAGTAGCTCCCAACAGACCGGGAGCACCTTGGTAGAAAAGAGACAGAGCCCAAAGAAGTCCCCCTGGCCCACAACACTGGATTAAGCTTTGATCCCTTTGCTTAGAACAGAGAAAGCCCTATTCACCACTGCGGTCTATTCCAAAGGCTTTGCTTGAGGACAGTGGGAGGGCCGGAGGCATAGGAGAAGTCTAATGCCCCTCTGGCTGCCAATGTCTTTATGGTTCCATCATGGGAAATGCCCTGGATGAATGTAGGTTTATAAACGCTCCATGAATAACGTTAAATTATATGATGTGCAAGTAAATAATTTACATGTGATCATAGGGATTATATAAAATTAGATTGTATTTTTAAAAATATTTCCTGTATAATAAAAGCCCACATACTTATTCTAGACTATCTTATACATAAATTATAGTCTTGCTATAATTCTGATTTGGTTGAGTACTCATAATAACAGATATTAAGTAACTACTATGTTTCATACATCAAATTAAATTTCATTAAAGGGAGAGATAGTCTTGTTCATAACATTTTTTCTTAACTTTAACTTTTGATATCATTTGAGATTTATAGAAAATAGAAAAGTACATTGAACAAAGAATTTCCACACATCCTTCACCCTTAATCCCCAAATATTAACCTTTTGTCATAGTTGCTTTATCATTTTCCCTCCTTATTTCTATTTTTTTTAAAACTGTTTGAGGGTAAATAGCAGACATAATGACTATTTGCCTCTAAATACTCAGGGTATTTCCTACAAAGCAAAAACATTCTCTTATATATATACAGAGTATAACTGTGAAAATGAGGAAATGAAGAGTGATACAATTCTATTATCGAAGCCACAGACTTTATTCATAATTTAATAATTCTAATAATTTAATGATTCTAATAATTTCCTCCTTAGAAAAAAGAAAAAATCCTGGGTCATACACTGCATGCATTTGATATGTCTCTTTGGTGTCTTTTTAACATTTTCTCAGGTATAATCACTACAGAGACAAAGAAAGTGAACACATAGTTTGTCTTCTCTAGGACTACAAAAGTAATAAATGACTGGCTTGGTAGCCAAATACCTATTTCTTTGGCTTCTTAACCTCATTCTCTATCCAATAAACCATGTATCTCTCCTGCATTGAAGAATGCATATATTTTTTAATTTTTTAAATATTTATTCATGTTTGAAAGAGAAAGAGACAGAGCATGAGCAGGGGAGGGGCAGAGAAAGAGGGAGACACAGAACGCAAAGGAGGCTCTGGGCTCTGAGCTATAAGCACCAGAGCCCCATGTGGGGCTCCAACTCACGAATCGTGAGATAGTAACCTGAGCCAAAGTCCGACACTTAACGGACTGAGCCACCCAAGAGTCCTGAAGAATGCATATGATTTTGCATTTGAGTGTTTAACCTCTGCATTTGCCATATGCCAAGATTCCAGACTGTTTAAATCTGCTGAGAAGCTCATTTAATAGTGCTTCTAGGTAGAGCTACCAAATCATGAACTTGATGACTTTTTTTTAAACTTTTTACTGAATTTACTGCACTTAGCTGAAATTTATCAATATGACAATCTCTTTCGGCTTCATATGATGCAACCTTATTCAAGCTTCATTTAGAGTTTCAGTAGATTAAACAGGACTTGTTTATTTTTAGCTATTACATGTTTAGCATTTGTCAAAATCTTTGCAAGCATTTAACAAATGAAGTAATAATCTGAATACATAATGATTATATAAAACATATAGAACATAAGGAGGATTCAAGATATGTCTTGTTTAAGGGAAGAGAAATTATATTTTAATTAGTATTATAACAAATGATAAAAAAGCATGGAAAAAAATCTCCATAGCTTTGTGAGGTTTCATGGATTTGGACCACAATATAATCTATGGTGACATCAGCCAGATCACTCTATTTTTATATTTTCTGCTGCTCTGCCTACTCATCCAATAATATCAAGGTAAACATCGAAGTAATTTGACTTAGACAATAAGACACAACAAAAATCCATTTACTCTTGCTTATAAAAAAGAGTTTGTTGTAATTTCAAGTAATTAATAGCTAAGAAAATAATTATTAAAAAATAATTCATTAATATTATCTAATGAGAAAATTACCATGTTGAATTTTATTTCTTCTATAAAATTATTCTGTTAAAATAAGTTAAAGACAGTCTTCATTTTTGTGAACTCAGTGTTGTTCTAATGGGTTTTGCAATAGCTTTGACTTATAGAAAGACTAAGGCAAATATAGAACAATCAAACAATGTTTCTTGGAAATGAATAACGTGAAAAAGAGAGAATATTCTATTGCTAGAATCCAGTCTGTGTATGTAAGTAAACCCAAGATGGCATTAAATTAATAGTATTTGATACAATGTAAAAAGCAGTCTTCTTTTTATTATTTTAAAATAGTATGATTTCCTTAAAAGAGAGAGAGAGAGAGAGAGAGGGAACAGATTTGTGTGTGGAGCATTGTGTGTTTTGTTTTATAGAAATCCAAGTATAATTTAACTTCAAAATCGCCCTTACTGCTAATCCTAAGTGCATTCTCTGAAAGTGAAGGAAATACTTGTGGATGACAGAATATGAGGAGTAATATATATTATGGTTACTGAGGGAACTGACACTAATGACGAAAACACAGGGGTGCCTGGATGACTCAGTCGGTTAAGCGTCCTACTTCAGCCCAGGTCATGGTCCCCCGGTTTGTGGGTTTGAGCCCCACATCGGGCTCTGTGCAGACAGCTCAGTACCTGGAGCCTGCTCAGATTCTGGGTCTCCCCTCTCTCTGCTCCTCCCATGCTCATGCTTTGTCTCTCTCTGCCTCTCAATAATAAATAAATGTTTAACAAAAATGATGAAAACACAAAGCTCAGGTAAAACAGGTACACCCAGACCTTAGTTCATATTATCCTGAGGCTTTGCTTCAAAAAGTCATGATTATTATAATTTTTAAAAATTGGTTGAAAAATATTTTTGACTCATCTTCCCAGACGTCCCCAAGCTTGGTCTTAAAGCCTCTATTACAAAGAACACCTAGCTGCTATTAGTCTCTTTACCCTCAGAAGGTGTTTTGTGGTGCACTAGTTCTAGGATGACGGATCTGTTAAATCTTAAATAGTTCATATCTTTGTTTTCCTTACCCTTTTATAAATTAATTACTCCTCTTATTCTATTTGAAATTTTTTTTTTCAACGTTTATTTATTTTGGGGACAGAGAGAGACAGAGCATGAACGGGGGAGGGGCAGAGAGAGAGGGAGACACAGAATCGGAAACAGGCTCCAGGCTCCGAGCTATCAGCCCAGAGCCCGACGCGGGGCTCGAACTCACGGACCGCGAGATCGTGACCTGGCTGAAGTCGGACGCTTAACCGACTGCGCCACCCAGGCGCCCCAATCCTCTTATTCTATTTGAGCAGAGAAAGATTTTGATTGATTTTTTTTCATTAATTGTGTTCATTGTTATCTTGCAAATATATAGCCTAGTTCAAATTTCTCATGAACTAAATGGGATTTTAGAAATCTATTGACCTCCATTAGACCTCTAGTATTGCAAATACTATATTATTTTACAGATTTTTAAAACACTCACTATGTAATAGGAGCAATACTACATGTAATGCAGTCCCTAAAATCAATTATTTTTTAGCCTGATATGAGAGTCAGAGGGGAAAAGAAATAAAATGCAATATGAAATGGTTAGTACTATGAAAAGTAGGGCAAAGGAGAGAGAAAACTCTCCAATGGGCTACCCTATTAACATTGTGTTGCATGATAACTTGGGTCATCAAGAAGACCCTTAATTAATGGTATTTTCAGGATGATTTTTAAAAAAAAATTTTAATGTTTTTATTTATTTTTGAGAGAGAGAGACAGACAGAGCATGAGCAGGGAGAGACAGAGAGAGAGAGGGAGACACAGAATCTGAAGCAGGCTCCAGGCTCTAACTTTCAGCACAGAGCCGAACATGGGGCTCGAACTCATGAACCGCAAGATCATGACCTGAGCCGAAGTCAGACACTTAACCGACTAAGCCACCCAGGTACCACCAGGATGATTTCTTTAAGGCTCGTTTTGCAAAAGGTGGAAAGACAGCAAAACCAGGAGTGGATGAGTGTGGAATTGCTTTGCTAACAGCTCAGTTCTACCAGTATCATACATGTTATAAACAGCATACAAATGTGGCGGGATGATGGTAAAAATGACATTTAAAGGAGCCCAGCATTTTTTCACCACTTCAGCATTTTGCATGTGACATAGATAACGCTGAAACATGACTTCATAGAGTCTAAAAATTACTTTGTAATTTTTAAACAAAACTTTAGCCATCAGATTATAAGTGATAACTTATTAAAAAAAAAAACAAGCCAAACCCAAACAAAATAAAATAGTTGCTATTTTAGGATTGCAATTAACATGCCTGAGGTCAAGTGAATTCTAATAGCAAATCTGTGCCTTACTGTGCATGGCAAATAATAATCTATTAGGCAAATTTCAAATGATGAATTTTAATGCAATATGATAATTAATTCACGGTCTTCATTTGCCTCTTTTTAAAGGATTTGTAAGGAATAATTGAAAGCCATAGTAACAATATTGAATTAGTACTTGCAATTTTGCTACTCGAAGGTCTATAGAGATTTTCCTTGGAAATATGTTGTATACTCATCAATAAATATTCAGGAAGAAAAATAAGTGGTCTAACAAAGAAACAGATGGATACTTCAGAGAAAATATGCTTGCTGTGATTATATAGATACTTTGAAGACCACTATTCTCTGTTGGACTTCAGTAAAGAATGTGAGCCTGTGGATTCTGACAAGTTCACTGGCCACTGGCCTGCTCTAGGCACACTTCATCCGAAAGTACTTGAGATAGTGGACCAGATAAATTTGTACTCCCCACTAAGTACATTAAGATAAAACCAATTTAAATTGTGAAATTAAAATTGAGAGAGAATTTGGAATCTACAATGATTTAATTTTGGAGCAAAACTCAACTCTAGTTATAGATGCTCTGAACTGAAAACAAACAAATAAATGAAATATATCTACTAGGGAGTATATAGATGTCTAATTGAATGCTTAAAACACAAAGTATTCCTTCTCGTGATTTTAGCCTTCACATTGTTTTTTAATGGCGATCTGTGTTTCCAGTTCGTGTGAGCCACGATGTGTTAAATGAATGTAGGGCTTTTCTTTGGTTAGTCTAGGAATAAAGAAAACAGCCATAGAGAAGTCATTGATGAGGTCATATTTGCAAGTATTGCTTCAAGCATTGAAAGACAAACAGAGCATTGGGAGCTGTGCAATGCTTGAAATTGCCTGCAAGGCAGGATTAAACGATGGATATAGAGGGAAATATTATGGCCTCCAGAGATTTCAGTTCCTGGGGTCCTTAGAAATTCAAGACACACTCATAAAACATAACAGGAGACTACACTGTAGATGACTTTATGAATTTTATCTCTAACATAGTTTGTACAAGATATTTTAACCTTCTTTGAATTGGATTAAGACCTTTGTTGGGTCTCTTTCCATAGGGAAGAAAATATAAACTCATTTATGTCCCTGTCCCAGCAATAGAACCCCCATCCCACTGTCCCCATCACCTGATTTGGGGGGAGAAGGAACAATATTAAATTAGTGATTAGTGATTGAGTTATTGAATTAGTGATCTACCAAGTGATTGTTAGAAGGGGTTCCCTAGGACCTAAGGCAGTCTAAACATCTAGTAACCAACAGTTTCTGCAGCATTAGGTAGGGCTTAATCAAGTCTAGAAACTTTATTTATTTATTTATTTATTTATTTATTTTACGTTTATTTATTCTTGAGAGAGACAGAGTGTGCTTGGGGGAGGGCCAGAGAGAGAGGGAGACACAGAATCCAAGGCAGGCTCCAGACTCCAAGATTTCAACACAGAGCCTGACGCAGCCTCGAATTTACAAATGGTGAGATTGTGACCTGAGCCAAAGTCAGAAGCTTAACTGATTGAGCCACCCAGGCACCCCAGGTCTAGAAACTTTTGAGATCATTCCTCCACAATCTTAGTTTAGTAAAAAGGTTCTATGTCTTCCATGGATTGACTGAAGGTTTATTTAAGAAATCCCTAGTTGAGGTGCGAGGGGCCTAGACAAAACATCTTTTATTATCTTTCTGCTCCAGTCATTATTGTTGGGTCAACTGGAAAAAACTCTTCTTTCTTCTAGAGATTCAGCAAAATCAATGCAATGCTTATTGGTCACAAGCCAGACTTATCAGGTCCAGCCCAGTTTTTGAAAGTGTCTGTACTGAATGCTTAGGAATTTATAAAGAAATAATGTAAGTGTTCCATGGTATACATGATGGGGTTTTTTTGTTTTGTTTTTTGCTATTGGTTGATTGATTATAAGAGAGAGAGAGAGCACAGCAGGGGAGGGCAGAGGAAGAAGGAGAGAGGGAATCCCAAGGAGGTTCTGCTCTGCCAGCTACACAGACTGATGCAGGGCTCAAACCTATGAACCTTGAGATCATGACCTGAGTTGAAATCAAGAGTCATATACATGTTTTTAAGAGATAAGATAAATTAGTGTGAAAAGATAAATGCAACATTTAGAGAATGCCACGAAGTCAATGTATGGTAAGGATATCAGGAACCTAAGCATGGGTAGAGATCCACATGAGTTGGGCTATTTAGGGATGAGAATAAGCTATCTGAGCAGGATCCTTAAAGTAGGATTTTAAAGATAGATGTTTGTTTTCTAGAAAAATACTGTTCGAGCAGTTGATGATCAGCCTAAACAAAGGCATTTATACTAGGAAAATAACACTTTAGTCTTTAAATTATGAAATATGTATCTAGAAATGTACACAAAACCAGAAATGCTACCTCCAACCAAATGAACTTCATTTTCAACTATTTTATTTTTTCTACCTTCTCCCACACCTGCATTTTTTTTCTTTAATATTTTCTCTCACTTTGGTTTCTCATGTCAATGTAGTGCTTTCCTCCGTTTCTGTGTTATAGTTATCATTAAGTCTTTTAAAAATTTTTTAATGTTTATTTTTGAGAGAGAGAGAGAGAGAGAGAGAGAGAGAGAGTACGAGTGAGGGAGGGGCAGAGAGAGAAGTAGACACAGAATCTGAAGCAGCCTCCAGGCTCTGAGCTGTCAGCACAATGCTGGACGTGGGGCTCAAATTTGTGAATCATGAGATCATGACCAGAGCTGAAGTCAGATGCTTAACCAACTGAGCTACCCAAGTACCCTGGTTGTCATTGATTCTTTAAGCTGGTAACCCATTTCTACTCCTGCATATGAATCAACTATCAGTTTGTGTTCTTTAGCTTTTGTGTGGCAACGCCTACATTGCTGTGAGGAAAATATGTCTTTTTTTTACTAAAAAAAAATTAACGTGTACTTATCCTTGAGAGACAGAGAGACACAGACCGTGAGCAGGGGAGGAGTAGAGAGAGGGGGAGACCCAGAATCTGAAGTAGGTTCCAGGCTCTGAGCTGTCAGCACAGAGCCTGACGTGGGGCTCAAACTCACGAACTGTGAGATCATGACCTGAGCCAAAGTCAGTCGCCTAAGCAACTGGGCCACCCAGGCACCCCGACAATTTGTCCTAATTAATAAAAGTCCAAACTAATTCTTTGAGAGTAAGACTCGAAGACCCTAAGGAGGTACAGTTGAAGAATGGAATCTCAAAACATTAGGCTGTTCCACAGAACTTGATCTAATCAAAGTCCAAGGAAAAGACTTTTGAAAAAGTCCCTGGTAACAGGTAGAAGATCCCAGTATTGATTAGATTTGTTCAACTGATAACAATTCAGATTCTTGTAAAGTATTAAATACTTATGTCATTGTATAGGTGTATTTCAGAGAATATTGTATTATATTTTGTTGTGAAAAAAACACTGGGCTGTGGATCAGAAAAGCTAGAATATTGTCTCTTTTGTGCTACATTGTGTGATGTCCCTTCTATCAGAAAAAAATGTATCTGGACATTCAATTGAAAAGGGTCTTTAGAGGATTAGATAAGTGTTTAGGTAATTTGAAAAGTATAAACTTAAAAATAGCCTTCCAAGTTATTTTACTTAAAAAACAAAACACAACAAAACAAAAAACCTATTTCCAATCTCTTAATCACTCTTTAACCTATTCCAAATCTGGCTTCCAAAAATATGAAGCCACTATGTCGGAGGATGAAAATGACCTTTACCACTAGTAAAATAAATTTAAAATAATCCAATCATCTCCCAGAATTTGCCCTTTCCAAGGTCATCAGTAATCTCCATGTGGCTAAGTACAATTGACATTCCTCTGTCCTGATTTTACTCTACTTCTCAGAGCCTTCATCAGAGCTGACATCTCTCCTTGAAACATTCTTCCCTGGTTGAATCCAGAACTCTGTAATCTCCAGAATTTCCTCTTGGTTCTAGAAATCAATTCTCAGTATCCTTTACTATCACATCAGCTCTTTATTGACCTCTAATTTTGTGAGAGGAATGAGTTCTCAGAATTTGATCCTGTTTTTCTCTTTCTTACATATAATTTCTTATCCAATCTAGTTTTGAAAGACCATATAATTTGTTAACATATCAGTTATGCCTTGATTATATGCTTAATCTCTTAACTTGAAACCTCTTATTAATTTATTTAATTAAATACATTTATTGAAAGCCTCATTTGTGCCTTGCATAGGACAAAATTTTGGAAATAAAATAGTAAATGAAACAGATCAGATTTTGGCCTGAAACTGACATATAAGGTAAATACATTCAAAGGGTATTCTTCATGAGGGAATGAATCTCCATTGATTGATGTGGTATGGATATAAACCTGATTAGTGTTTGTCATCTAATCATATGATGGACAAAATGACAAATAAGCCTAATGTTTTATGAAAAGCCTCCAAGAACATCTTGTATATTATAATCATACCTCTTCATTAGCTGCTGTTTTAACATTATTTACTTTTGTTCAAATAGGGTTGGTTTTCTTTCAAAATAACTATTTAAAAAATAGTTAATTTTAACATTTACATTTAAAGAAAAGCTGTCAGGATAAAACACTAGTAACACTATTCACGTTTTCCCAAAATGTGATTAGGGCTTGTACAGAATACATATACGTATGTTCATTCATTCATTTTATATACATATGAATATGTGTACACACTCACACACACACAATGTGGAAAGACACAAAGGCACAAAGAATAAGTTTAAAACTTTGAAAATTCCCCTAATGATTTATATATGTAATCTGAGTATTTCTTCTCTATGTTCATATTTATTTTTTCTTAAATATTCAGGTTTCCTACCGTATATACTGCCTAATTATCTATTTCTATTACCTAAAATTAAATCAAGAACTTTTTCTTAGGTTAGCAGTTCGTTTTGTCAAAGGGATTTATAATTTGTACCTTGTATTTCATCTTGAGACTATACCATTTTTATGTCCTATATCCTTTTTTGTGGGCACTATTTTTCTTCCTTTATTTTCTTTCTTTCTTTCCTTCTTTTTCTTTTCTTTTCTTCTCTTTTTTCTTTCTTTCTTTCTTTCTTTCTTTCTTTCTTTCTTTCTTTCTTCATTTCTTTCTGTGTAATTTGGAAGTCATATTCTGGTGTAAATTTTATTAGTATATATTGTTACTGTTTTTAATTACAAATGGAAGGTAATTTCTCACATTACTAACCTAATGAACCAGCTTGTATCTATGTATTACCTTCATGAGTATTATGGGACACTTCAAAATTTTCATACTTTTTGAGGGGTGCCTGCATGACTCAGTTGGTTGAGAGACCAACTCTTGATTTTGGCTCACGTTTCCTGGGATCAAGCCCCTCTGTGGGCCTGCTTGGGATTCTCTCTCTCCCTCTCTCTCTCTGTCCCTCCTCTGCGGGTGAATGCTCTGGTACTGTCTTTCTCTAAAAGTAAATAATAAAATAAACCATAAAAAATAGATAAAAATACTTTTTGAGTAAGAGATAGTAAGGTTTGTGGTGTATTTTATTAGTTTAATATTCTAGCTTAACATTCTTTTTTAATATTTCCATATGATTCTGGGGCTTATGGAAGAGACAGGAAATGACATGGGGATTAACTTACATTTACACATGTAAATATGTGTTTTTGTGGTTTTGTGGTTTTTTTGTTGGTACAAAAAAAAAATCATGTTTATTTTACAAGGCAGTATTTTCTTAAAGCATTATACATAAAGGAAAGGTGAAGTATCTGTAGGAAAACAAAATATAATTTTGGGAAGTTACAGAAGGGTCAAAATTGTGCTTAAAAATTTAAAATAGACAGGTTTTAAAAAAATAGCATAGTAAGCAAATATTGCAAGGTATGAACAGCCTTAGAAAATGTATATGAGCATAATGATATAGAAACTCAATATTAAAACACTTGGTGATCATTTACTTTCAGACTTATTCAGACTACTAGGAAAGCACTGCTTCAGTCGTAATAGAAGAAAGAACTCAGAGCACATGGCCCTTTTCTAATATAGTCAACACTCAATCATCCATAATAATGAAAAGGAGTAGTGACATATGAAATTTTTTTAAAGATAACTCCAAAATTAACTTTGAGAAATGCCTTGGACTTATGGTTGGATGTGGAAAATACTGATATCCTTAGAATTTATAGCACTGATAAAGTTAGTAGCAGTCCCACTTTCTCCCCTCCTCCTCAATGGGAATAGACGCAATCACACACGCAGATGCACACACACACACACACACACACACACACACACACACATTTATACACATATGTATGTGTATATACACAAGTATATATGTATGCCGCAATCTTTGTAGAAGTTCCTGAGGTATGTATATATCCTTGGTTTCTTGTTCTGTAGTATTTAATACCACATTGTTAGGGAAGGTAAATTGTTAATATGCTTGGCATATTTCACATTATCTTTTCACTAAATCAGACACCTGGGTACTCTGAAACTCTCAAATATAATTGTCCAGGAACCCTGAGATAATTTTAAAATTTGGCAGAACCACTAAATGCCAGGCAAACAATTAAAAGTAAAAGTGATAGTTAATGGAACCATAAAATATCCTAACCGTCTTCATGATAATTTATAGAACACAGCATGAAAATGTGAGATAGTCGGTCGTTTTTCTAAGCACTATGTAGAATCTGTTTGCTTTAAAAATAGTACAGATTGATTTAACACAAAACCAAAAAAAAAAAAAAAAGTATACTAAAGCACATCAGAGAAAGTATGCAGCTGTAACAAAATAAGAGGAGATGTTTACTAGTTACAGTTTGCAATATGTGACAATGAAAAAGGACTACCCCTTATAGAATGATAATGTCTTAGAGTTGATCACCATGTTCATAAAATCAAACTACTCAATGAAAAGATCTTGTCTAAGGTAATTCTGGAAGATAAAGTTCATACTCTACTTAATTATTGACAGCCACGGGATCTGGGACTAGCTCATTTCATTTGTGAATAGTTCCTGTTTGAGAGGCAGTACAACAGAGCGCTGAAGAGTGTAACTTCTTGTCAGACAACTTAGGTTTACACCTCAGACCCACCACTCACTTCAGGTGGTCATGAGCAAGCCACCTAAAAAGCATATCTCTTAAACACTTGTAACAGGTCTTGACACAGTAACTGCTATAGAAGGGTTAAATATCATTACTGTTTCATTTGCTTAAAAGTTCTTTGGGTGTTTTTAGATAAACCATCTTCTACATAAAAACTATCTACTTAAAAATTAATTGCTAACATTAATTTAACTCTGACAATTGATAACATCCTTTGTATGTGTAATTATAATTTTTACTAGAGTTTGGTCCTATAGAGTGTAAAGTCAACAGTCTTAGGCATCACTGCCATGCATCTTTCCCCTGAGTGTGTCAAGATAAGACAAAAAGGAAAATATAAATCAACAACCACTAATCATAGTTTTGATACAATTCCTCAGCTAATTCTAACTCTGCCTAAATCCACTGTCATTCTGCTTTGGCCTCCTGGGTAATGAAAATCTTGTTTGTTCAGCTTAAATACTACTTTTACAGATAAACTTCTCAGTTATCATTTCCCAACCAATCTACAACTCCCCCAATTATCAACCATTTTATAGGGTGACAGAATTGTCTGAAATATATATTTCTATTTCAGAGATGTTAAAAATGTAAGCAGAAAAAGATACCTTTGAATAAATGAAATGCATGCTTGTTTTAGCACTGTCTATTTTGCCTTAATAGAACTTACCAAAATTGTGCTTGATTACGTAATTATTTATTTAATAATAGGTGTCCCCTGTCAGGATGTTAACTCTATGAAAGCAGAGTTTCTACCTGGCTCATTCATCTTGTATTCATAGCAAACAGATCCTCTCTCCCATAGAGACCACAGAGGAATCACAGTATTGATCAGCATTCTGATACCTAGCAGGTATATCCATCATGTGTGGTTATTGAAGTAAATGAATACATTTTTACATATAAAGATAGTCCTCAAACATACATATTTGAATACAGCAATCTTGTATCCCATTATACTTTTTTTTCCTACCCAAAGAGTTGGCAAATAATTTTCTGTGAAAGACCAGAAAGTAAATGTTTTAGGCTATGTGGTCATGTGGTCCCAGTAGTAACTGAACTCTACCACTGTAATGCAATAGCAGCTACAGATAATACATAAACAAACAGGAATGACTGTATTTCAAGAAAACTTTACAAAACAGTTGGATTGAGCCCGTGGGTATGTTTGCCAACCTCTGTTCTGGACCATAGCATATACCAGCTGCTATATCCAGATGCGTTAAATAGCACCAAGGTATTCTGCCAACCATTTCTTGTATTGCATGATATTCAGAATCTCACTATTTTGGTTGTTTTCTTTTGGTACATATTAGCTTTTGTAGTCCCTCTTTTGACATATCCCTAATCTAAACATAACATCCCAGAATGTGTCTAGCCAGTGGAGTCTATGGTGCTGCCTCTCTCTCATTACTGGACACTATCGATTGTCAGTTTTAAAATCTGGATCATAATATTGATTCTTATCAAGTTCTTGCTCACCTAAAACCTCTACTGGCTGCTAGGTCTCTCCTATTCTCTATTCATGCTGTTTTGAAATTTAATGTTTATACTATTAATTTGTATTTTCCTGTTTGTGGAAAAGCACATTAGTATGCTTTTATGTGAGTTAGTTATGTGAACTGTCCTATCATTTTACCTTCTATCAACTGAAAATCTGATAAACTTTCCTTCTATAATTTCTTTGAAATCGTTAATAAAGAGACACCCAACGCCTCCCTTTAAAGTGCTGCAAAGTTATTAATCAACTCCAGCTGTATATAATTCTTGAACCAGCTGTGCACTACCATTTCCACAAGGTATACACCTATTTCCAGGAAATTAACATATCAGACATTGTCATACTTGGATAAAATCAAGACACGGTGTACTTGGCACTTTTGGTAGGGTCTATCTATCTAGTAATCTCATCAGAAGAGTAAATTATTCATATTTACTTATCTTATTTTAACCAAATGTCTACCCACTTGTTCAATCTTTGCACTTTTTACCAATTTGAGAGATATTCAATTTTATAATGCAATTTAAACTTTTGCTAGATATTCTGCTTGGTTCCAGTATTTATACTTTTAATCATTTAAAAATTATTTTTTATCTACAGTTTTCTAGTATTTAACCTACTTTACATTTCTGGAAAGGAAGATTTTTTTTTAATCAGCAAATTCGTTTAAAATCATTGAATATATATAAAACTCATGAAATGTTTAGGTGCCAATTTACTACCCCTTCATATATTAAGCTATGAATTCCTTTTTAGTTTGGTGCTTTCAACCTTTCAAAACTGCAAACAATTTTCCATTCTGGAAAAAACATACCAAAATTGGAGTTGATTTTTTTAGACTAGTCTCTGCTTTCTGTTAATTTCACCTCACATTCACTGTGAAGTGGTTCCTAATCCTTTACTGTCTTGCTCTTTGACAAAAACCCCTTTCCTTCAATTTATTATAACCCTGAACCATGCATAATATATGCAGTGTTGTTCACCTCCATTGTGAAATATTGAGGAAATTGAAATTCTTTTTCTACAGTTAGCCTGCAAGATAATCCATACAGTCTCATTCTCCTTTCTTGGTTCATACTTCAGTGTGTTTTTTTGATTCCTGCAGCTTTGAATTTTGATGTGTTCAAATATATTTAAATTACTGTGTGAAATATTCTTATTGCGAGATTTTTATTTCCACAAATGTATAAGGTAACATACTAATTCTGATAATGCTGGGTTTTTCCATATTTTGTAAAAAAAAAAAATTCACCATCTCTTCCACACCCACTGAAACCCTCCCCCACATTTGCCCTCATCTCACAGATAATTCCTCTCTTAGGAAAAGACCTGTTAGGATTGGAATGATCCCTATGCTAATCTTATTTTCTCTTTTTTCCCTTGGTGAAATTGGTTATGTAAGAGAGGGATAATTGAGCAGGACAAGGAAAATAGAAATGAAGAAAAGGGAGTTTCAGATAAAAGTGAGGTTAGAGGAGAGCCAGGAAAGCTCAGAAAGTGAACTGCCATATTCTTGAATGCTACTGAAAAGTAACAGAGGAGAAAATAGTAGTAAGTTAGGAAAAAATATCCTGACCACTTTTCCCTCTTAAACGTTGAAGAATCTTCCCAAATCGCCACGTAACAGATCAGCCCACAAAACCATATAATACTACAGCCTCCTGTTCCAAATGAGTCAAACATTAAGATGAAAATATACAAGAGTGGGAGATTCCAACTTCCAGTTACATACAGAATGAATGAGTCACAGGAATAAAAAGGACAGCATAGAGAAAATAGTCAATGGTATTGTAATAGCATTGCATGGTAACAAATGGTAGCTACAAGTATGGTGAGCATAGTAATGTGCGGTTGTTATTACTATGTTACGTTAATAGTATATGTTATTACAATGGGATATACCTGAAACAAATGTAACATCATGTGACTACTTTCCTCAAAAATAAACAAGTAAAAGAGATAAACTTGACAAACACACACACAACATGAAATAACACTATAAGTCAGAGTTAGAAAAAACAAAAGAAATTAGACAATACTCAGAAAAGCATTAGAGTTCAAAACAAAAAAAAATCACTTCGTAAATATAGGAGGGCCACAAAAGCAAATAAATCCAACAAATAATGCATTAAGAGAAATGCAAGATAAAAAGAAATTAAAATATTTAAATTTTCAAGAGAAGATAAAAAAAATTAAGGTATTTAAAATAAAGAGGCAAATACTAAAGAGAGGAAAGGATAAATCCAATGTACGAATAATAGCACACAAAATAAAAAAGTACATCATGTGCCTAAGGTTAATAACTCAAAACAACAAACACCAAAAGAATTATATTAAAATCACTAGACTCTAAAGGATAAAAGGAAAGGAAAAAATAAAGGATAAAAGAAGAAAATCACTATGCAGAGAGAAAAAGAAAATGAACTTAAGGAAAAAATTGATTATCATAAAAAATTTCAAAAACAATGTTATATTCTATGAGAAAAGCTATACATACTTAAGGTGATAGAAGAAAATGTGAGCTAAGAGTTTTGTATTTACTTATCTTGACATTCAATGATAAAGAACATTGTTAAATGTTATCAACATGCAAGAACCTGGAAAATATTGTTCCAATAAAACTTCTTTTGAAAAATCTAATAGAGAGTAAGCATCAAATGATCAAATTATTTGAGAAAAATTGACATAAAACGTGGTGAACATGAAATACAGTTATTAATAGATTTAAGACTAAAAGAAAGAGAGAGTATAATTATACCAAATGGCACAGATCTAGCAAACTTTTAAAGTCATGTTAAAATAAGTCAGTATACACTTTACAAGTCTCCTAATAATTGAAATTGAAACCATTTGAACTTCATTAAAGATAAAAAAATGCAACTGATTGAAATCCATCAAACATCGTTAAATCAATCATAGTATAGCTTTAAAAAAGAGACTTCTAAGAAAATGGAATAGTTCTATTCCTTTCTATTAATTACAACTAAAAATAATGGACATTATCTGTAAAATAAATGTAAGAAGACTTTGGAAACTGGAAGGAAGAAAGCACACCAGGTAGGGAATTTGGATTCAAGGAACAATACGGTGATGAGTTTCCTGAGTTTCTTTTGGTCTCTTATATCCCAAACTTGAAGGTGAAGAAGCTGGTAACTCAGAAATGCTATATACACAGAAAAAAAAATAAAAGCCCCAGGAAAATCAGCTCTTTCTAGCCATGGGACCAGGAAAGAGATAATTTAGGAAAACCTAAAACCTTTAGAAGATAAATGCTCTATGGCATCCAACTACAGAAAAAAACATGGCCCTACTCCCACCCATTGCAGAAACAGTGAGTGGGGAGGTTAGACTTCTGTCTTCTTGCACCTGTAATGAAACCTCAACAGTCCCAGCAGGGTAGTGTCAAAGAAAGTAAAGTACGGAGCCAGGACTTAACTGTCAGCAGGTAACAGGCCCTCTAGACCACAGTGGCAATGGAGATCATGTAGGCAACATGGACTTACCCTCTTACCCAACAGTAATTATGTTTCTTTCTCCCTCCCAGCTGGCATGGTATCAGAAGAGACCAGGGGAGAGTTAGGACTTCCACCACCACATTGTGGTAGTGATTAGCTCGACTAATAATCAACAACACTTGGAAGCAACAAAGATGTCCTTTGGTAGGTGAATGAATAAATAAACTGTGGTATATCTAGACAGTGAAATACTATTGAGTGCTAAGAATACATAAGCTATTAAACCATGAAAATACATGGAGGAATCTTAAATGAATACTAATAAGTGAAAGAAGCTAATCTTAAAAAGCTACATGCTGTATGATTCCAACATTCTGGAAAAGATTCTGGAAAAGGCAAAACTATGGAGACAATAAAAAGATTAGTGGTCGCTGCAAGGAATTGTGCAAAGTGATAAATAATCAGAACAGAGAGAATTTTTAGGACAGGAAAAAAAATCTGTATAATACTATAACAATGGGTGTATTGTTTACATTTGTTCAAACTCATTGAATGTACAACTATGGACTTTGGATGATCACTGTTTGTCAATGTTATGTGTAAATTCACCAATTGTAACAAATGTTTTTGTATTTTGTGTGTGTGTGTATAAAAAAGGATTACATTTCATACCGAAAGAAGAGCATCATTGGACTCATGCCCATGGTCTCAACTTTCCTGATGGAACAATATAGTGGCCTACTAAAGATTTAGTTGTACACAGAGAAAACAGAGAAGTGTTGGAGTCCTATCTTGCAAGAACTCATATATATTTTGAAACTACAGTCAGTGTTGCTCTTTCCTTATAGACAAAGACCAAGAGGTAGAAGTTGAGTGACTCCTTTTGAATTTTTTTATCTTTATTGAAGAAAAATTTATGTGTAATAAACTGTGCCCTCTTGTGCCAAAAGGAAAAATAAAAGAAAATAAATAGAAACAGAAATCAATAAAGTTGAAGACAGAAAAAAAATGAAAAAAACAATGAAAGAGTCCTTTGAAAAGAACTCTAGACAAAAAGTTCTTTGACTTGACACAAAAACATGATCTATAAAAGGAAAAAAATAACAAATTAGACCTTATAATAATTAAACCTTTGCCTGTAAAGTGCCTTATTAAGGGTATGATAGAACAAGCTACAGAATAGGAGATAAAATATTCATACCATATATCTGACAAAGGACTAGTATCTAGAATATATAAAGAACTCTTAAAACTAACAGTAAAAGAGCAAACAATCCAATTAGATCATGAGCAAAACATTAGGAGGCATTTCACCACAAAAGAAACACAGATTACAAATAAGCACATGAAATATGTTCAATATGATCAGCTATTAGTAAAATGCAAACTAAAATCCCAATGAAATGTTTCTTCATATTTTTAAGAATGCTTAAATTATAATTAGTGACAACACAAAATGGTGGTGAGGATATGGAGACACTGAATCTCTCACACAATGGATAATAATGTAACATGATACAACCATGCCAGAAAACAGTTTGGCATTTCTTAAAAATCTGTATGAAACTACCATACAACCCACCATTTGTAATTTTAGGGTTTTATCCAGAAAAATAAAGATGTATGTTACATAAAACCTGTACACATTCTTTTCATGTCCTTATTCAAATATACCACTGGAGGGAGCTGGAAAAATAGTACACTAGATGTCTGTTATTATTTGTTACAACTGCGTGTGAATCTACAATTATCTCAAAATAAGTTTAATTTTTAAAATATAGTATATTTTTTTCCACTAATAGGATATGAAATTTAATACCTAATATTCATTAAAATTCTGAAATGCTATAAAAGTAATAAAAGATGCACTTTGATCTTATAAGACTGGCTTATACATATTTAGTAGTTGGGGAATATTTTTTTATGTAACAACTTAGTAATACCTAAAAACTGGAATCAACTCAGACGTTCTTCAACACGTAAAGTGTTAAATTGTACATCCATAATGTGGAATACTATTCAGAAATAAAAGGAAATGGACTATTGATGCACACAACAACTGCTATGTCCAGAGAATTATGCTGAATGGAAAAGGTCAATTCCAAAAGATTATTTATTGTGTGATTACATTTTTATGAAATTCTTGAAACGACAAATTATAGAAATGATGAACAGATTGATCATTGAGTTTATAGAGAGGCTGGAAGTGTAAGAGAAGTGACCGGGACTTTAAAAGTGAAACAAGAAGGACTCTTGGGGTGATGGACATGTTTCATACCTTGACCCTATGGGTATGAATACACTGCTTGTAATATTGCATTGTAGTTTTGCAAGATGATGCCATTGGGAAAAACTGCATAAGCATACCTGGAGCTTCTTTGTATTGTTTCTTAAAACTGCATATGAATCTACAATTACCTCAAGATAAAAAGTTTACTAAAAAGAAAAAAAAAGAAGAAGAAAAAGCCTAGTCACCTTTGGAGGACAAAAAGGAACTGATTTTTTTTTAAATAATGAATAATGGGGGAAAAACTATCTTTATCTTACCTTTACTATATGAACTATAACACTTGGTACCCTAATAATAGAAGAATAAAAACTTTTATTTACAGAATTATTCCAACTCATAAAGAAAGTTAGATTTAGAATGCCACCATTTTGCAACACTCAAAAAATTAATGATTCCAGGCATTGAATATCAGCAGTTTGAACATCGTCAAGCAAGCAGACATAATACACTTCTTGAAGAAAAAAAGCATCATCTGTAGCCTTGACAGTGATTAAAAACTAAGTTTAATCAAGTCTCTGGATTCAGCTGCCCATTCTCAGGAAGAACAGAAGACGAATGTTGAACGGCCCCATAATTATGAAATCAGCAAGATGTAGATTGTGGGAGACCCAAATGCCCCAGAAAAGTACAAGATAACGTGAGGATCTTCAGATTTAAACAGTGAATTAAAAGACACATCACATTTTTAAAAATTTAACAAGATTAAACTTTGGTGTCTAGGGAAGTATTCTTTGATATTAGAACTAGAAAAACTCATAAAGAAAGCAATTGCTATGAATGTCAGGAGAGCACTCAAGTTTTCAGGGAAGGAGGGAGTTGTGACTGAATTGTGAAGTCTTGGACAAGACTTCTGGGGACTGGCAAAGTTCTTGACCTGGGTTACCATTACAAGGATGGTCACTTCATAATATTTCATTAAGCTCTACATATATTTTCTGTGTTTTATTTATTTTTTTAAGTTTATTTATTTATTTTGAGAGAAAAAGAGAGAGAGAGGGAGTAAACAGTCAGGGGAGGGGCAAAAAGAGAAGAGAGAGAAAATCCCACTCAGGTTCCTTGCTGTCAGTCCAGAGTCCAATAGGAGACTTGATCCCACAAACTATGACATCATGACCTGAGCTGCAATCAAGAGTCAGAAGCTTAATGACTAACCCACCCAGGTACCTCTCTTTATTTAATTTTTTTTAATATACTCGGAAAAATTTCATAGTGAACATTTTCACAAATTTAAAAATGCCTTGAAATCCTTACTTTAAAAGTTTTATAATATACCATAATAGGACATATAATAATAACATATAACTATTTGCTATAATAGGACACTTTCATTCTTTCCAGTTTTTAATTATCACTAACAAAAGTACAGTAAGCATACTTTCTATTTTAAAATAATCTCGAGGGGCGCCTGGGTGGCTTAGTCGGTTGAGCGTCCAACTTTGGCTTCAGTCATGAACTCGCGTTTCGTGGGTTCGAGCCCTGTTTCAGGCTCTGTGCTGACAGCCAGAGCCTGGAATCTGCTTCGGATTTTGTGTTGCCCTCTCTCTCTGCCCCTCCCCTGCTCGCACTCTGTCTCTCTCTTTCTCAAATATAAATAAAGATTTAAAAAATTAAGAAAAATAATAAAATAATCTTGAAATATTCATTGTGTTACAGTTTCAACCTCAGGCATGCTGGTCCTTGCTACTGCCCCCAAAGTAAGGAAAATATAAAACTGTGATGATCTGAATATTTGTAGTGTAAGTCTTTGTTTAACATTTAAGAAATCCATCTCATACTTTATAAGTTGGTTATTTTTAGGGGGAGGTATTTATTTACTTAATGAGACATTATTACATTTTGGGAGACAAACAATAAGCCAGCTTATAGTATACAACTAAAGAGCCCTGTTAATATTTGAAATGAACTGAGGAGCAAATGAAAAGGATTATAAGCCCTATCTCTAATGTTGATTTGCATAGCCTAGATATTATCCTCCACACCCACCTACTCAAATATAGGAAAGTATAATGTATCTTCAGATCTACAAGGAACAAGAGTTCTACGTAGGTTTGTGGTGGAAGAATTCTTAAACTTCTCCATGTTTCAAAAAGATCTGTTCATTCAATTAAATTGATATTCAGTACACAGGGAAATGGTGATTTAATTTGTCAATATTATTTACATTTCCATGGCCAATATTGTATACAATATTAATATATTAAGAATAAAAAAACTAATTATGCATTTATTGCCTACATAATTATGAGCTAATTATACTACTAATGGAAAATGTCTTTCATTGCTGTTAGACTTCAATAAAGATATTTTTTATAATCTTTACTTGGCATTTAGTGTGTAATAAATGTCTTCATAAATATAAATTCAATGCTTTCTTGAGAGAGCCCATTTAAAATAATAAATGCATGTGACAATGATCTTATTTAGAAAATATGAGTTTTAAATACTGAATAGATTACAACTTCTATTGGTTCCTTGGAATTATTGTTCTTTCATTGTAGCTGAAATTTAAAGCCCTTCTTTCTAAAAGACATTATTTCTGTTACAGCTTTCAGTTACTTTTCAATTTAAAAACACCAGGTAACCATAGATTGTGATTGTCTCAAGATATTTCTTCTTTTTCATTTGTATGCTGTTCTATTGGGAATTTGAACATATTATTAAGCATAAAATGTGTAATAGGTGGTCCCAGTACAATTAGTAGAAACATGTTCTATGGTATAATAGGCAATTAGAGCCCAGCAAGAAAATAACCTTGTATATTATAAATTCCCAGAAAGTCAATATGACAAAATTGGTGAAAAATGAATGAGTATTTTCAAACGTATCATTATTGAAATATAATTACTCTAAACAAATACTATTCATAAATCAGGAAAAAATGTCCCCTCCCACTACACTCTAAATCAGAAAACTTTAAAATAGTTAAATAGGTAAGACTTAAGAAGGTTATAACGCAGCCCTTTAACACATAATAAGGAATAACACTTAAGAATCATCGACTTTCTCCCAATATGCACACCAGTTAAAAAAGAAATGGAACAAAAATAGGATCAAACAGAGCTTAGTGAGTCAGTTTGTCCTTCATTTATTCAATTGTTTATTCATTCAACAAATATATTGAATTCCTACTTTGTTCCAGTCTCTGCTGTAGCATATGGCAACGTGAACAAAACTGAGTCTGTGTGTTCACAGACCTTGCAATCTAGTGAAAGGAGAAGGAAATGAGCAAGGAACTGGATATATAATAGCCTGGTGGTAAGTGCTATGGAAAAAACAAACAAAGGCAAACTAACAGAGAAATCAGTCAGGATTGTTGGGGAGGGTGTACTCTTTTATAAGGGATGATTAGGCCGACTTCTCTAATATGGTGAAATCTGAGCAGAGATTTGAAGTAAATGAAAGAACAGCTACTTGGCTTGAGGGAAAATCTTCAAAGAGGAAATGGTAACTAAGGCTCTGCAGTATTAGAGGGATAGATAGTGAGAAGACCAATGGAATGATGACTGATGAGGCTAGGGAGGGACAGATCTCAAATGTGCTGGGGCATACTAGGAAAGTTGGACTTCGCTCATTAAGGTGGTATACTGTTGGAAATTTTGGAAGAGAGGATACGGTATCAATCTGACTTACGTTTCACATCTTTCAATCTGGCTTCTGTGAGGAAAAGTACTGCAGAGTTGGGGAGAAAGTACAATAGTGGAAGTAGAGAGGCTCTGGGCTAGGAGCCAAATGCAATATTCGAGGCCCAAAGTAATGGTGGTTTCCACTAGGCCAGTTGCTGTAGAGAAAGTACAAAGAGACCCAGGTTCTTGAGATCTTTAAAAAGTATTTTTGTTTGCTGAGGTATAAGATGTGGGGTATAGAAGAATGAGCGGTTGATAATCATGCTAAGGTCTGGGGCATGAACAACTGGAAGTAAAGAGATACAATTGATATGGCCAAGTAAGGAAAAAGATAGATGTCCCAGTAGAGATGTCGTGGAAGCAGATAAAAATAGCTCTATATTTATTTTTGATAAATAAATGCATTATAATACATTAATTTACATACACACATAAGGAGAGAGTTAGGAATGAGTCTGGTATTGTTGGGAGTCATTCATTTGGAGATCATCAGACATGATATTTAAAACCATAAGACTACATGTGATCACTGATATAAACATGTATTAAAACGAAGTTGAGGACTAAACCATGGGGCTGTGCAATATGTCCACCCCCTGTGTAATCCATGATCTATAGTAAATCATAATCTTCCCAAAGCCTTCTGCTATAAGAATATTTAGTGCTAACCATGTGGAGACATTAGGGTATAAACTAATAAATGGCCCTAGGATAATCACGATCTACTTGGAAAAGGAAGTTAATACCTACCTCAGATATTATGGCAAAATAAATTTTGTGTAGACTGAATAATTAAATAGAACAGCTATAAGAAAATATTTATTTGATCTCCAAGTGGTGAAAACATTCGAAAGTCTATCCTTAATGGAAGATACAATAAATTAGTTGTATAGTAGATAGCTACATTAAAAAATGAAAAAAAAATTGGCATATCAATGAATACTATAAAATTCAAAGTAAATGGCAAACTTAGAAAAATATACTTTACAGTACAAACAAGAAAAAGAATAATATTTGTACATATATGTTTTACTAATATGTTATAAATTACACTCATATCTGGAGGAAAAACACGCATCCCAATAGAAATATGGCCAAAGAGCATTAGTAGTTTATTTATAAAGAAAGAAATGAATACCGCGGTCTAATATCTCTCAAAATATTTACATCAATAGGTATCAACACATTGCAAATTGAGAGAGATGTCACATAAGAAAGTGGCAATATTAGAATCTGGATGGTGTCTGAGCTTTAACAGAGTGACAAGAATAGTTTATAAAATTGCTTACAGGCATGTATATTAGGACGAGTTTTCTGATAGATATTTGGGTATTACTGATAAAAATTTTAAAGATTGCCAACAATCGTGGGGCTAGAAGACATCTTTTGGGATTTTACAGCAAGGGAGTAATGTCATTTTTTAAATAGTGGCATTTGACTCATCTGATTTTATTTTCATAACATCAAATTGTTCATTATCAAGGATTCATTTTTGGTTGTTTCCTTTTTTAAAAATGTTTTGATATGTAGGGGGAGCCTGAGTGGCTCAGTGGGTTGAGCATCCGACTTCGGCTCAGGTCATGATCCAATAGCTCGTGAGTTCGAGCCCCACATCAGGCTCTGTGCTGACAGCTCCAAGCCTGGAGCCTGCTTCAGATTCTGTGCCTCCCTCTCTCTATGCCTCAACCCACTCACATTCTGTCTCTGTCTCTCTCAAAAATAAATAAACATTTAAAAAAAAATTTTTTTAATGTTTTGATAAGTGGACTCATGTCTATGAATTGAAAAGTATACATCCGGGGCGCCTGGGTGGCGCAGTCGGTTAAGCGTCCGACTTCAGCCAGGTCACGATCTCGCGGTCCGTGAGTTCGAGCCCCGCGTCGGGCTCTGGGCTGATGGCTCAGAGCCTGGAGCCTGTTTCCGATTCTGTGTCTCCCTCTCTCTCTGCCCCTCCCCCGTTCATGCTCTGTCTCTCTCTGTCCCAAAAATAAATAAACTTTAAAAAAAAAAAAAAAAAAAAGAAAAGTATACATCCTATTTTAAATACTTATATTTAACATCTTTAAAATTTTATAAATTTAATGGGACTCCTGGGTGGCTCAGTCAGTTAAGCAGCTGACACTTGATTTTAGTTCAGGTCATGATCTCACAGTTCATGGGTTGGGGCCCCACATTGAGCTCTGTGCTCATAGTGCCAAGTGTTCTTCCGATCCTCTGTTTCTCTCTCTCTGCCCCTTCCCCACTTGTTCTCTCTCTCTGTCTCTCTCTCTCTCAAAAAAAAAAAAAAATATATATATATATATATATATAAATGTTAAAATTTTTAAAAAATATTTTATAAATTTATTACTTTTTAATGTTTATTTTTGAGAGTGAGTGAGAGACAGAAAGAGGGAAAGCAGGGGAGGGGCAGAGAGAGAGGAAGACACAGATTCTGATGCAGGCTGCGGGCTCTAAGTAGTCAGCACAGAACATGTTGCAGGGCTTGAACTTGTGAACTGTGGGATCATGACCTGAGCCGAAGTCGGACACCTAACCAACTGAGCCACCCAGGTGCCCTAAGATTTTATAAGTTTAAAGTTAACTTCTAAACATTGTAATAAAAACCACCTCCTTTCAGCAAACATTTACATTATTATTGCTTTGTTGTTAAATCTGTGATATTTGACTCTGTGTATGAACGTTCATTGTTTCACATTACATTTTTTTAATGAAATGAAATAAAATTTTTAATGAAAATGAAATATGAATTTAGGATTGTCTTATGAACAAATTTCACATATTAAATTCTGTGTATTATGTAGAATATGTATGTAAATTCTAAGTATTACAGCACTAATTATTAGATATTTATACTATAATATTACAACTCTTGAGTTCATTTTAATCTTCTCATTTTGTTTGATGTGCCCCCACCACCCATCCACACACCCTCGAGTCTCTAGGTTTCCTGGTCACCACTGACACCTGCTGTATCTTATGGACTTTGCTTTATTACTGTGGGCCTCTTTTCCTAATGTTTCAGGGTAGGTGATACAACAAATCTTCCCTCCATTCTGTAATGTTTCATTTTGTTATGTTTTTGGTTATTGCTTGTTTATAATTTATCCTCTTCTTCAGGAAGTCTCATTGCCATATATTAGATTTCTCTTTTCTGTCTTCCTTATCAAATAATCTCTCTTAGAAGTTTCATCTCTGACTGGTGGGGTCATCACATTTGTGCACTAAATCATATGTTCTACTGTCTATATTCAGAGCATGGATGGCTCTGATTTTATTGCTTATGAATATTTTAATTCTCTGTGGTTTTCTTCTGTTTTAATCTTTCCCTATATCACCATCCAAGTGTCATTGTGTTTCTTTTTCACTCTGCTTTCTTTTGATTAACATCATAGTCATTGTTTTCTATTTTTAGTATTTTCTCCTTGTCTTCATAATTTATGTTGCTCTCATTATCACTAAATTCCAGAGAGGATGACTTGAGAGGGGCTTCTCGGATCTTCTCTCAATCATGTCTCACAGAATCTAGTATCCAAGCAAAATTCTGGAAGATTTAGTCATGTGAATGATTCCTTTTTATCTTATATTCCCTTGGGCTTCTTCAGAAGTCTTCTAATAGAGTTGGGGAAGGTTAGACAGTTGATCTCAACATTTTTTTCCTGGAAATCCTCTGATTAATGTTTTTAAGTGGTTTCTGACATTTGATTTCCATTCATACTTTTGGCTTCTGATGTTCTACGTCTGTATCATTGAACACTCGCCAACTTTCTTAATCTATGTCCTTTTCATTTCTCAGTGAGTCATATGTTACCTTCTGATATCTCTTCTTTCTTCAAATTTGCTTTGGACTTTAGATTTAAGTGTGTTTGACTTTCCTTTTCCTTGCCGAATGCTAAACTTTTTGAGCTAACACCCCAATTATTCATGCAGAGCTTAATAGAGGTAGCACCATAAATAATTGCTATTTATTTTAATTTGAGTAGATCCTTATCAAAACTGATATGGGTGTGAAGTGAACAAGAGTTTGTTTTATATATTTTTACATTATTGCAAACATATGTTCTTTAATATTGCGTAACACTTACTGAAAAGAGGAAAAATATGGGAAATGGTTGAAAAATGAATTTGCCATTAATTCTATTGACAATTTTTATTCTGCTCATGAGCGGTATTGCTGCTTCTCAGATAGAACTTCAGTGAGCGATCCTTTGGATATTGCAAATAGAATACGTGAAATATGCATGGTACGAATTGGCAAACGTGCTAAAATTAATGCAAGGCACATTGTAATTCAAATGTTTTGATATTTGTAATGTTTCTTTTACATATTATTTTGAAAGACAAACAGTCGATAAAAGATTAAGCTAGATGGAATGATCCTTTAGACAATTTACTTTTAACTATAATCATTTAAAAGGCTCTTAGCGATTCGGAAAGCACATTATGTACTCAGAGCTGATATTCACTGGTAGGATTGATACAGTCATGCCATTTGTTAAAATATTAAACTCCTTCTATCCTAGCTGGTAAATAGCTTTTACCATGAGCTTCCTGAGTGGCTACCCACCCATTCTACTCCTGCCACCTGGCTATTGAGATTAGGAGCACTTCAGTGCTTCTAAAACCTTTTCATCACAGATGCATGCATGTATTGCAAATTAATTTTGGCATGCTGTGACTATTCAGTCTATTACATAAGCTATTTTTAAAAGGATTTATTATTTCCTTTTGATATTCAATTCATCTTCTCCAATTTTATAATCTTTTAAAAAAGCCTCAGATTAAAGCATCTATGCCCCCATTAAAAACTGAATCTTGCTCTTACATAGTGTTTTCTTCAGTGTGAAGAAGCATGGGAATAAAAAGAATTGACCTTACATTGTCTGTGTCAGAAAAGGAGCTTTACATCTAGTGGGGTAAACAGTTTATAAATAATGCAGAGTAGAAGACAAGGAAGGACAGGCATGGGGGAGATGTGACATACGGGCACTATAAGGATTACTGTCATTTCACCAGTTCCAGTAATATGGCAAATATCAGAAGATCAAAGTAAGAATTTTAACAAAGGAGAGTGATTTTTCCCCCTTTGCTTACCTTTCATTGAGTTATACTATATATTTTCCTTCAAATTAACATTTCCTGGAATAATTTACCAAATATTCATTGATGTATTTAATATTTATTTTCTTTGTATACGAATATGGAAATTTCCTTTTGAATACTTACATATCCCTACAGTCCAATATTATTGTATTGTGAACTTCCCCAAAAATATAATTTAGTTCAGACAATAATTTTTAAACAATACTTGGGTTAATGTGTGTGTGTGTGTGTGTGTGTGTGTGTGTGTAATATGCAAACAAAAATTTAAAGAGAAATTTACCCATTCAAAATTTTAATTTTTATATGATAATCAACTGCTTTTCAGGTTTGGTAGAATAATTTACATATATGGCATAATAATTAAAATAGATTTTGATTTAAATGTTTTTAAAATTAGGTTAGGCACTTAGAATTAGTTTGGTTGTAATTTTACAATTTAATTTAAAAGGTGGCAAAACTCATTTGCTATAAAACATTATAATAATTTAGATTTTTTTTCAAATGCACCTGTTAGAGGCTCCTGGGTGGCTCAGTCAGTTAAGTGTGGGACTTCAGCTAGGTCATGATCTCACAGTTCATGGGTTCAAGCCACACATCAGGCTCTGTGCTGACAGCTCAGAGCCTGGAGCCTGCTTCAGATTCTGTGTCTCCCATTCTCTCTGCACCTCCCCCTGTCATGCTCTATATCTCTCTCAAAAATAAATAAACATTAAGAATTTTTTTTCCAAATGTATATGTTGGACAGCAACTACTCTCATCATCATGGATATGGTTAAATTCGAGCATTTAGAATCTAGTGTACAAAATTCTTAGTTTCACTTTCCAAGTTGCACAAAGTTTGCAATCTCTCTGAGCCTCATTTCACTTTCTGTAAAATGAGGAAAATGTAATATCTACTTCCTAGGGTGCTAAGGGCGATTGGAAAGGATGGTGCATGTAAAGTGTTTCAGATGGCCCCTAGAACATAAATGCTAGCTATTATTATTGTCAGAATAAATAAAAAGATTCTTTCTTTTGTAGTGCTAATTACTAAAGAGCATTCCACAGAGTATGCACAATATCATTTAATCCCTAGTAAACTTACTTATCCGTGGCAAAGAAAATAAAATTTTGTTTTAGGCAATGTTTATAATGCATGAGTTAAGTTTTAGAGCTGGGCATTTGTTGTTCCCCCATTGTATACCCTGTATTTTGACTTAAGTAGGGGGCATGTGTGGTCATAGCTTGCTTATGTAGCAAGAAAAGTAATCAATATTTGTGAGAAATGGTAATTGACTTTAATCTTTGAAATGCTGATCTAAATAGGGTCTTCTGCCAAATATATGTAGAAATAGTTGTTGATGAAATGGCACCTAAAATAAAGAAGAAAGGAAGAAAGGATCATCACCATGTACCTGTAGTGGTATGCAGTGAACGTGGTTAAGTCTTCATAATATTATGTAATTCCTAAACCAACATTCTTCCGTGGCTTTATCTAGCCTATCTACTTTGTATTATAATCTAGTTCACCTCAGCCCTTTGCCTTTAGTCATTCATAAAGTTCTTATACAATGGAGAAGAGCGAATAGACTCCAGTCTTTTTGACACCCAATATCGCTCAAGTTCTGAAACATATGATCTGTGGAAATATTGATGGAATTTATTTGCATTCTGATTGTGAAGGGGAAAAAAGGAACACATATTCAGAATACTAAAAAGAAGAAAGGAAGAAGAGGAGGAGAACTGGGAAGAGGAGGGAGAGGGATCAACAGAGGGAGAGGGAAAAAGAAGGGGAAGGGTGAAAAATCTTTGCCATTTCTAAGAATTGTATTGTTGGAAAGAAGAAAGAGATTAATGGTCACCACTCTGGGAGGGGGGGTTGGGTTTCTCTTACACCCAAAGATACACTAGACCTCCTCCAAGATTTTTCCTGTGCTCATAGAGATAGAAGGGCCTAGTAATATTCAAGTAGGAAGATTCAATATTGTGATAAACAACGGTATCAGAAACAGAGGGGAATTGGATCTTGTAGTTATCAATCTATTTCAAGAGATTATTTGAAAGGTATTACTGGTAACAAACATTTGAATGAAGTCATAG
Source organism: Leopardus geoffroyi (assembly GCF_018350155.1). Taxonomy (NCBI): domain Eukaryota; kingdom Metazoa; phylum Chordata; class Mammalia; order Carnivora; family Felidae; genus Leopardus; species Leopardus geoffroyi. The sequence continues at coordinate 92,939,508 of NC_059336.1, read as the reverse complement.
TATTTTTCTAAGAAAATAATTGTGATCTATTAAGGGGTCATGGGTTTTGCCAGGGAAATAAAGCATTACATATCTCTTTGTTAGTGACTTTTAGAATGTGACATAAATTTCCACTGATTATGGATGGACAGATTTCCTTATCACAAATCAAATGTGAAAATATACACGCTTGAGTTATAAACCTTAGAATTTCAGAAATATGGATCAAGAGTCTTTCTCATTCTATTTGAAACAAAAAGGTATAATTTTCCAAATTGATTACTATTGGAAAAATGCAAAAGAAAAAACATTATCTGCTTGCATTATCAGTAAAAAGACTCATTACATTTCAAACAAGATATATTCTAACTGGCTTCCCAAACATCCTTAGGGAATAATGTGCTAGACTAAGGGCTTAAAATATGTTCCCAATAATGAAATTCCTACTATCTACATTTACAAACATCTGAACTCTGGAAGTTTTATATTTTTCAGAGTGGCTCGTATATATTATTTCATTTAATCTGCAAATGAGAAAAATGCAAAATGAGCAGAACATGTTTTATCACTCCTTAGTTGAGAAAAATGATCTAAAACAAAAAGTGAAGAGGCTACCTGGGTTATTTGTAGCAATCATACTCATGAGTAACAAAAAAATGAGTTTTTCCCTTTTTCTTTCATTTTCCTCACTTTTCAACTTTTTCCTTTTTCTTTTTTTCTTTTAAGAACTAGGATGGTTTTGTTCTTTTTATTCTAAAATCTTTGCAGCTAGTGACTAATGACATGAATCTGTGTGATAGGTCACTAGTGTTAGAATTTATGGCAGTAGTGAGTGCATTGGTTATCTCTGCTGCATAACCACCCTTATCCTTCAGAGGATTAGACCAAAAAAAAAAGGTGTTTTTTTTTTTTTTTTTATTTTATGGGTTAGGGAAAAGTTTCTTCTGCTGATCTCATATGGCTTTACTTATGCAGCTGCATTCATCTGGCAAGTTTGGTTAAAGACTGGCTTAGTTGGGATGGCTGGAATAATTGAGGATCTCTTTCCATGTGATCTTTTTACTCACAGTGTAAAAAGTGTAATCTTTTTGTTCACATAGTGACAACTGGCAAGCCGAGGTATATAATCATTTATAATGTCTTTGCTTGTGTCATGCGTGTTGATATCCCTGTGGCCACAATAGTGTGATTCTCAAACTTTGTGTGTGTGTGTGTGTGTGTGTGTGTGGTGACTCTTGGCTCTATCTTGTGAGACGGACATTTTTTTTTTCCAAAAGAAATTAGCAGTGTTTGAAGCTGAGTATCTTCTCAGGCTACTTGATGGTCATAGAAAACTGTAGGCATAGGCATCTTTTCATTTTTAACACTTTCTGCACATTTTAATTCAATCTGATACTACTCCCTTAAAAATGTTGTGCACTTCATATGTTTGTTGTAACTGTTGTTTATTCCATACCTCAGAAGCCATATCTGTAATAATTTCTGAAATAAACTTCTCTCTATTTGGAGTAGAGTGTTAAGAGGATAAAGCCTTTAAGATTCTTAGAAACCATTTTGTGTAGCCAAAGATGTCTAGTTGGTACCCCCATAGTGTTTCTACAGTATCAACAAAGGATCTTAAAGCTACACTTGACTTAATTCTTACTGTGAGTCCGTTTTGAGAATCTTATTGGTGGGAGAGACTGAAGGAAATGCAGTTTTCTTTTTGTGTCAATTGCGTCCTGTGCCCTCTATATTTACTATTAATACCACAAATAAACAGAAAAATTCTAACTTAGTTCAGATTTCTCTTCTTGTATTTTAATACATGCAGCCAAAAAAATTACAATATTGAGCTTGGAGGTCTTAGATTCACAAGTTCATTAAGCACATTTTATGGTTTCCAAGTAACCATAGGATATGGCTTTGTCAATTGTTTCACTACTAAAAACACAGATCGCCATTTTTTTCAGCCTCTGATCATAATTTTTTCACTTATTTTCCAGCTTCTGCTAACATTTTGTGTGCCATTGTCCCAAACTTCACCAACAGCCTCCTTGACACTTGCCTAGCCTTTGCCCACTCACTACCTAGTGCCAAAGCCAATATTACATCTTTTTAAGTTTCTATTACGTTAGAGACCTACTTCTGATGAAAATTTTCTGGTCAGTTTTCTATTGCTGCATAATGAGTACCATTCATGTAATAATCTATAATTATAATTAAGTCTGTCTCTCTTCAAACTGATTTGCATGTGTTAGAAACAAGAAATTGACTTTATCTGCAACTGATTTAATTTTTATCACTAGGTTAACAGGATGAATACATGCTAACCCTTTTTCAATAATTACAATGTGCCAGGCATTGTGCTAAAGATTTAAATTCATTTCCTCTTTATATCTTCAGAATAGTTCCTTCAATGAAATTCATAGTATCATTTCACAGGCATGGTAACTGAGGCTTAGGAAAGGTTTGTAACCTTCTCAAGGTCAAATAGAAAGTAATAAATTTAGGATTCAAACCTTATTATTTCGATAGCAGAGATGATGCTCTTCACTACACGATGTTGCCTAAAATGTTGCATATTTAATTAAGATCTTTGGGGGCTTAAAAATGTCAAGGGATAACAATAATCAGGGTCAGTACCCTATGTCATCTTTATTTGTGAAACAGGGTCAAGCTTAGTATCCAGTAGTATGTTCTTGAATAAATCCTACACTATGAAAATCAATACCATCCATTGGTTAGTAGAGCTATGTTCTGCCTATAACATGTCTAAAAATTCAGTTTCCATATTTCATTCAAGAAGTTTTTCACATAGCACTGTGAAATGAACAGCAGATTGGGGCCTTCCAAGGTGTGAGATTTGAGATTGTAGGTGCAAATTCACTACAATTCTGTAACAAGGTTTTCCTCTTTTTTCATTTAGAGACTTAGATGGAGCAGGGCAGGGTGGGGGTGGGGGATGATATGTTAAATAAAAAAGATCAGAATTAAAAATACTTAAAGAAATTATGCTTTGCCACATTCAAGCACAAACCAATGTTAGAATTAGATTAAAACTTCACTTAGGAGTCATTAATTTGCTTTCTTGAAAGGAAAAAATTAATAATTATCATACCAATTGTTTATATGCAAATTATAATTTTTGCACTGTATCAGAAGACTTCAAGGGCTTTAAACCTTCTCCTAATAATTGTATTTTCCTACTCAGAAAATATCTGAGGAAGCTATCTGAGTTAAAGTATACCTTCAGCCTAACTTCTGAACTATTAGCAATTCAGAAGTTTTCTTCAGGAAAGAAAATGTACATATTTCTTAACATAATCAAAACCTAGTGATTCTAGAAATTGGCTCGGATGCTTGCTGTTTGTATAAGGAATGGAAGGGTCTGATTTTTGCCTTCTGCTCAGAGGAATGCTGTAAGAAGTCTGAGTCAATAACCATCATGAGTTAATCCATACACAGCAGTCTAGCGCAAAAGGTTACCCAGACACAGATACGATATGGCAGCTACATGGTTTGTTCTCTGAAATGATGTAAATGAGAAAATCCCAGCTATCAACAAATAAAAGAACCCTTAGGAATCCTTCAGGTATCAAAGAGGGCTTTACACTCCTCCTGGTCTCTTTTCATCTGCTCACAGTCAGAACAAAAGTCAAAACAAAAAACAAAGGCAACTGAGAGCTCAGATCTCTATGGCTAAGTGAAATACAGTTTTGAACAAAGAAAACAAAAGTATTTTTCTGTAGGGGGGCTATTTTTCATCACATAACAGAAATTAAATGTTTGAAATAGAAACTAGACTTCAAAAACATCAAAATGCAAAATAGGTCTTTCAGTTGTTTGTTACACTAAACAATGTGTATACTGTATCTATAAGTAAAAGTCAAGTATATATTGAGTTTAACTTGCACAGAGATATGCCGGATATTTAGGCTTGCATTAATTATATGCAACATATATTTACATATCAACATTTCATTATGATTATCTGTTCCCATCTTATCTCTATTGAGCTAACACTTCTTTTTAAAATAAAGAGTTTTCCTGATATGTACTCTTTTGATCTTTATGCAAACCTGGTGAGTATAAGTAGATGGGATTTCTCATATTCTGAAGACTATTAATCAAATAATGAGATTAGAAGACTATTCATATGGTTATTTCTAAAATTGTCTTTTATACTCATCATTTGTTCTTTTTAGATTTTTTAAAAAAATTTTTCTTGGGATTGTGGGAGGAGGAGCAGACGGAAAAGAGTTACTTACATAGATAATGTATTTGGTATAAGTAGGCTATGCATTATAGATCTAACCAAACTATCCTTACTGGTAGGAAATTACTCCTCTGTAGATGCTTCTCTGCAGCACATGCAAATTGTGGGCACCACGTTCACTTAGCATCAGCAAATGGTCTCTTTACCTGTATTTATCAAACCCTAGGAGGTACAGCTAATAGAGAATACATGTTAGGAAGAAAAGATTCTTTTATATCTTCCTCAAAATTAAAAAGAAAAAAAAATGGAAAAGGGGATGGGTAAGGCCAATACATATGATATTTGCTCTACAAAAGAAGTTTCCAGAGTAGATGATTATTTTCAGTAGATAGTCCACAAGTATATTTACTAAATGGAATTTAATTTCAATGTGACTTTTAGAGGATACACATATTACTTACAGCGGCAGCACAGCAGAACAAAAAGAGAGCAGGTCTCCGATAAAATCCTGTTTCTGCCTTGGATATTAATTTCTATAGCCTCAGTGTACTCATCTATAATGATACCTGTCCTGGAGAATTCTTTCTGATAGCATGTAAGGGCTATCAAACAAAGGGCAAGGTCCCTACAGCCTAGTGTTGCTTCTATCCCTCAAGCTTTTAAAATGAATAACACCAGATGTGTTTTAGCTAAGTGTAACTGAGAAGCGTTGGGTATTCATGGTTTGCTACTATGAAATAGAGAAAACAAGAGATGACCCTAACTACAATCAAATAGAGTGCTACTACACATTTCTCTGCTGGCTATGTCTCCCTTATTAAGACATACACACACACACACACACACACACACACACACAGAGAGAGAGAGAGAGAGAGAGAGAGAGAAAGAAAGGAAGGAAGGAAGGAAGGAAGGAAGGAAGGAAGAAAGAAAGAAAGAAAGAAAGAAAGAAAGAAAGAAAGGAAAGGAAAGAAAAAAGTCAATACAGTATCATTGCAAATCTCCAATTGGCCTTGCTTCCTAATCAGTTTCTGCAGCCAGAGGCAGCAAATGTTGAACAAGGCAATAGGTGAGAATGAGAAGTTCCCAGAAATAGAAAGTGTAATTCTAATATGTAATTCACTAGAGGAAACACTTCAAGGCCTCCATTTATCACTTGTGAGCAGGTGCCTCTGTGGGGGTAAGTTTATTTGCATTTTCAGGGGCAAAATGTTCTGTCTTTCATCAGAAATAGGAACCTTGCATGAGAGGAGAGGGAATCTGTGTGATCTAGTTGCAGATGGGTGTGGAACCTTTCCAGCTGAATTTGCACATCAGCATGGCTACACCACTAGGCTTTATAGTGCCGGAGGAAAATCGCAGCTCTTGGTTACAGACACTCTGAATTTGAAGAATTTGTTTATATCCATCAGTTATAACTTGTTTCCTTTTCCCCCTTGTTTCTTACTCTTCCCTCATCTCCCACAAAACAAGGCTAGGTTAGCGTGGTTAGCAATCACCTTGGCACTTCTGTTCCTTTGACATTTCAGATATAGTACTTACAGTTATTTCTGACAGATTTCAAATTTCCAGGCTTTTGTTGCTGTTTTTCTATGCACTCCATTCATTCACTAGGCTGATGAGCTTCTCTTGGTAGCATTTATTTTCCACTCTAGAGTACATTCTTTGGCGATATTGTTTCTAAAACATAGAACTTCCTCCCTATAAGCTTCAGCTAGAAAAGTAGAACTGGTAGGATGTAGCTATTAATTGCAATGTAGATATTGCAAGGAGCTGGCTTATATGATTGCAGGGGCTGGCTGGGCAAGTCTGAGATCTGTAGGGCAGATTGTCAGGAACTCTGGGCACAGGCAAAGTGTGTGTCCCATAGGGGAAGCTTCAGCTCTGTTTTAAGACCTATCAACTGATTATGTCAGGCCCACCCTGATTATACAGGATATTCTCCCTGTCAACTGATTATGGACTTTAATTACATCCACAAAATACCTTCACAGCAACTCTAGGTTAGTGTGCAGTGAGTAACTGGAGATGGTAGCCTAGCCAAGTTGACACATCAAAAGACTGCCGGTTTGCAAATAATGAAGGTCTTTGAAAGAAATAAAAGTCAATTATAATAAAACTATCTTATCAAGCATTATATAAGCATTTTTTATAGTCATTAAAAGTAATGTTTATAAAAATTTTTATAAGATGCCATAAATGCTTCTTCTGCAATGTTATCAAAAAAAGGATCATGTGAACAGTGTTTATTAACTATGTAAAAATTCTAGTGGAAGACGGGCACAGAATGATTCATAGCATATAATGGGATGGTCTTATTTGAGTCCTGTAATTTTGAAGTGTTTCAGTGGGAAGTTATTCTTTTTCTAATAAATTAATATTGAATTTATAAATAGAATGTGTACCCATATCATGCTCACTCTAAACATACTTGCGTTCACGCTTGGGCTATCCTTTGACCATCTGCTTTTCCCCAGTTTTCTTTTCTTCTTCCTAATTTGGACCTCTCAATCTTATTAACCCTCACACACCTCTTCCTATCAATTCTCTCCATCACGCCTTATTATACGACAGCCTGTAGGGGGAACAACAAAAAAACTGTTCCTATTCACACTCACCATCAAGCTATTCCCTCATCATGCTCATAGCACAAAGTTAAGAATTTACTCACTTTGATTCCCACATGGGGGAAATTAAAAAAAAAATAGGTTTATTTTCCATCACTAAACCCAATCTTACCATCAAACTCCCTGGAAAATGGGTGCAATGATCCTCACTTTACTCAGAGGAAACCAAGCCACTGAGAAGTTAAGTAACCCACTCACTTGAAGGCAACAGACCCTCCCAGTTTAAAACAACCTCTTTATCATTAACATGATCTCATTGGGGGTAAATGTAGAACTATTTCAAAGTTCAAATTCTGTGTCTGAGTTATTTCTTTCATCATCCAGAGTTTTTCTTTCCCTTCTGTCTAAGAGAGTATGTAAATTTATTGGGAAGATTATTAACACTAGTGGCTTTGAGGTGGCATTGACGTCAGCCCCTACCTACTGTTACCACTGATGAGAAGCCAAGGGCTCCTGTAACTCATATTCTGTTGTCCCAGCACAGGCCCTCAGCAGGTGTTTTGAAAGAGCCAGTCTATGCCTCCACTGATACTGATATTCTTACTTCAGTTTTTAATAGTGCTTCAGATACTCTCAGGTCTGGCTGGAACTTCTACTTGACTTCCAGTTTGTCCGGCAATGTTCACTTTAAGTCAACTTTTTCCTCACAGTACTGACCTCACAGGCAAGGTTGCTCAACAGGGAGACCCCCTCTGAAATGCCTGGGAGCCGAGGGAGAATGGAAGGCACCTTCCTCACTTGCTGCCTTTGCCAACACATATGACAAGACCACGTCTGTTCTCTGCAGCCAACTCATAGAAGCAGAAAGAACAAACTAGAATCAAGGCACACACCTTCTCCCACTCTCTGCTTCTATTTTATGTGCTCTGAATAGGTTCGCCTCTTCCCCTGTGTGATATTCTTTCTCAATGGGAAAGCTGAAAGAAAAAAGGTAAAAGGAAAAGGAAATGAGAATGCTGGAAAATGAGGAGAAGGTTATCTAACTTAATCATATATGCTATATTCTATTTAATTCCATTACAATTAAGAGTATACCTTCTGAGGGGCTCCCGAGTGGCTCAGTCGGTTAAGTGTCAGACCAGCTCAGATCCTGATCTTGTGGTTTGTGAGTTCAAGCCTGGTATTGGGTTCTGTGCAGACAGCTCAGAGCCTGGAGCCTGCTTCGGATTCTGTGTCTCCCTCTCTGTCTGCATCTCTCTCTCTCTCTCTCTCTCTCTCAAAAATAAATAATAAAAACATTAAAAAATATATAAAAAAGAGTATACCTTTTTTTTCCTTAATGAGATGTATCTTGAGCTTACCACTTATTAACAATGTCCTGCACCAGTTATATAGGTAAGTCATTAACAGTACCATGGGTAGTAATTATAGATAGGTATTATGTATATTTGATGAGTTAGTTAGACTTAACCAGGAAAGCAATCCTTATTTGATTGAACAGCCTTATTTGCTTTTCCATTTTATTTCAGTTATAGTATATTAGATCTCTGGAAAACAGAGTCCTACTTTTTGCTGAATTACTCTCTAATCAAATGATTTGAGGTTTACTCAATTTATGTTTCTGGGTCTCAGTTCCTCATCTAGAAATTCAATCTGATAATTCGAAAAACTATTTCTGGTTCTAAAGCCTATGATACTTCTACTTTAAAAATTACATTAGAACTTTGACTTTAAGTGCAATTAGCACTGATCAGTCCTGCCTGGGCTCTGTAGGTGATTATTTATATTCCCTAGGATCTCTGCAGTTAAATGATTTTGTGTCAGTGTCTACAGTTTCAGATTAAAAAACAAAAAGAGGAAGAAGAAGAAGAAGAAGGAGGAGGAGGAGGAGGAGGGGGGAGGCGGGGGAGAAGGGGGAGGAGGAGAAGGAGGAGAAGGAGGAGAAGGAGAAGAGGAAGAAGAAGAGGAGGAGGAGGAGGAGGAGGAGGAGGAAGAGGAGGAAAGGAGAAACCTACCAACACAAAATCTGTAGGCATTAATTTCTCAGTGTAAAACTTTCTGCACTATAGGAGGTTTCTGTAGAACATCTGTTTTAAACCCCTGTGTTGTACTACTACTGAGATGATATTTCCAAAGAATAATTTTAATTTTGATAGGACATGGAAACACTGGAGTAAGCTTCCCTCCCTGCCTGTGGTGCATTCATACTGTATCAGTTTAGTTAAGCTGGATCTACACTTCCCAGAATTCATTCCATATATGGTTCAGAGTTTCCATTGCCCACAAAAGACATTTTGCATCTGATAGGCAGTGGTAAAGCAGTGCCATCTTGTATGCTCTAAGGTTTGATGCAGTGTTTCAAATAATGTGGCAGTTGGCTCATGTTTTCACTGACCTGTTATTGCACCTCGTAGGTATGGGGCAGTGGCTGAACACGTAGCTTCTCCACCTCCCACCACTTCTCTTCCTTCAGCAACTCTGATTTTTGGATCACATGAGTGGGTGGATCCATGGTTAAAGTCACCAGCCTGTCCTCCATCTAGGTTGGGGGTGATGAGAAACATACATGTGTTATACTTTGTCCCATTTTTACTTCATTCTTGTCCACAAAAAAATAAAACAAAAATAAAAACAAAACAACAACAACAAAAAAAGAAACAAGCTTCCATTCTGGTTGCCAATCAGGCTGACCTCTGGGGACATCAAACTCAACATTAAACATGGAAGTTAAATCTAACATAGACTCCTTCATCAGTTCCCACAATTAGGTAGGGTCTAACCCCAAAAGTAAATCTCTTATTCTAACCCTATTCTGTCCCATATGATAGCCATTAGTACATGTGACTACAGAGCATTTAAATGTGACTAGTTGGGGCACCTAGGTGTATCAGTTGGTTAAGCCTCCGACTTCGGCTCAGGTCAGAATCTCATGGTTTGTGAGTTTGAGCCTCACACTGGGCTCTCTGATATCAGCATGGAGCCTACTTCAGATCCTCTGTCCCTCTCTCCTACTTGTGCTCTCTCTTTCTCTCAAAAATAAACATTAAAATAATAAAATAAATGTAACTAGACTGAATTGAGGTATGTGAGGAGTATGAAATCCACATTAGAGTTTGAAGACTTGATGTAAAAAAAAGAGAGAATATAAGTAATCTCATTGGTAATATTTTATATGGTTATGTTATAATCATATTTTGAAAATATCTCATTAGATAAAATATATTATTAATTCCATCATTTCTGTTTTAGTCAATTCCATCTGCTATAACAAAACACTTTAGACTGGTTAGCCAAAATAACACGCATTTATTTCTCACATTTCTGGAGACTAGGAAGCTCAAGATCAAGGTGTTGGCAGAATCATTGTCCAGTGAGGGCCCTCTTCCTGGTTTGCAGATGGGCCAACATCTTGTTGTGTACTCACATGGGGGAGAGACAGAGAGCTCTAGGGAGATTCCACCCTATGATCTCCTCTAAATATAGTTACCTCCCAATGCCCCAACTCCCAATACTATGTATTGGAGATTAGGGTTTCAACATATGAATTTTGGTGAGGGACATATTAAGTCCATAACATTTTTCTTTTTTTTTTACTTTTTTTAATGTGACTGCCAAGTAATTTTAAATTAATGCATGAGTCTCATTCTATTTCTATTAGATCATAATACTCTACGCATATACTTCTGATGCTCTCATAGAAAACTAAGTCATTAATTTTAATATCCCAGGCTCCTATATGAATTATTAATATTAGACAAAAATCCCCAAAATGATATTTGATGTTCAGCCGATCAATTCTGTTTCAATGTTGCTTTTACATGGAGAGAATGGTGAAGTAGCTTTCTCTTCCATGGCCTCAAAATACAATCAATCTCAACTTAGAAAATCACCTGTGGATAAGACTTCAGTTGACCAACCTCACTCTAAACAGTAGGTTCATTTAGTCATTCATTCAACAAATATTCTCTAAATAACACCTAAGTATCAGTTACCCTTCTAGGTCCTAGGTGGGGGAAGGATACAGATTTGAACATGTAACAAAAGGTCTTGTCCTGATGGAAGTTAGAGTTTATGAGGGGAAACAGATGGTAAACCAACCAAAAGAATGACTAGGGTGTTTAAAGTGGATCCTGAGCAAAATAAGATATAATATGGGAGATAGTAACTGGACATGGTTTCCTTTAGATGGCTTGAACAATGATAATTTCTTTCTTAAATTATTACAAGATGGAAGCTTACATAGTGTTAAAAGGAACGACTTTATTGATTTACAAAGTGTATAAAAATACAATAAATAGTTTTAATTTTATTTATTTGAAGAAACAACTGGAAAAATTATAGAAAACCGTGCACATGGAAGTAAAGTTGATTGCCACTGATATTCCAGGTATGGCTACTGTGATTTTAGAGCTGGTGGGTTCAAACCTAAGGTTAAAAATTCAAGGCCCACCAGCTTTGTAGCTTTATTTTGAATTGTAGACACAAAGTAAAGAACTGGTTACAGTTTTGTCTGTGAGTACGAAGGAATCATACCTCTTGGCACTTTTAAATGTGTTTATTAACATTTAATGTGTCTGTAGGATGCTTTGAAGGATGTAGTTTATACAATTAGAACATTTACGAGGGATGAGTCATAGTACATGAATCATGTTTGTTATCTGTTTTGAAATTTAAAATCACTAGCAGGTTTCCAAAATGCATGTTCAAGTTCTAAGGAAGAGAGAGGACAAACCTTCGATGGGTAAAGAAAAGGATGCCACACAACACACTTCAGAGAAAAATAGTATTTCTTATAGACTTCAATGTTGAAATCATACAGTAATTGCAAGGAAAGATTTTCAGTGGATCTGACATCTTTCCTTCGGGTTGGCCCATGAGTTGTCTATGAATGGTGTCAGCTTTCTACTTGTGCCGAAAACATTCAGTGGTTCAGTGCCAAAGCAGTTTTGACAAACTTTTTCATTGGTGCCAATTCTCATGATGGTGTGCTCTCAGCATTTGCCTTTGAATTTCAAATGGTTGTAAAACTCCAGGGGTTCACACTCTGTGAATGAAATGAGACAAGAAGATGTCAGCAAAACTGTTTAGCTGCATTTCATTCTTTTTTTTTTTCCTTCTTGGCTCCAACGTGGCTTGAGACCTGGCATACTGTACAACACAGTAAAGTGTTAGACAGAAAGTGCTAACCCAGTCAGAAACAGTGAATCCTGCAAGGAGAAAGCAATAAGCTACCAGAAAGGCATTGCCGACGCCTTGCTATGCCTCCAGGCCTAGAAAACAATTATAAAAATGGTACATTTGGAAATCACTGTGTCCCAGGCAGAAGCAATAAATTGACTGAGTTAATGTACATGATTTGACGAGTGATATAAACATGAGCTATATGGCAAGCACACCTCAACAAGAAAAACAAGAGTTTAGTCTGGTACCCAGATGTTATTCAAATACACAGCTGTTAGGCACTGCATTGCCAACATTCAGTGATTTTAATCCTTCAGCCCTTACATTGTTTTATAGGGACAACAACAGCAACCTTATTCAAAAAGCTTAACCAGTATCATTTCAGTAGTGAGTTCAAAATGCCCCCAGTTACGCTAGCTTCTGAGTGAAGCTACATTATGTTGAAGAATCTAACTTCTATCTTCTATGATATCTCCATGATTCTGCTCTTAGGAATGATTGAGTTTAAGAAAAATATAATATAGATTCGATTGGATTATAAAATAAAACAAGATTATGGGGTGCCTGGGTGGCTCAGTTGGTTAAGCATCTGACTCCAGCTCAGGTCATGATCTCACGGTTCATGGGTTCAAGCCCCGCATCGGGCTCTGTGCTGACAGCTCGGAGCCCGGATTCTGCTTCAGATTCTGTGTCTCCCTCTCTTTCTGTTCCTCCCTTGCTTGTGCTCTGTATCTCTCTCTCTCTCTCAAAAATAAATAAAGATTAAAATTGTTTAAAAAATAAATAAAACAAGATTAGAGGTTTTATATATCAGCTTTCACTTAGGATGCTGAGATAAACATGAATGTGTGCACCACTAATTCAAGTGGCTTTTCTATTCATCATTTTGACTTAGTGTAAAGAATGCCATCCAGATGACATTAATTTACATTAACACCACACTACATTTGAGGTGTTTGTTTGTTTTGTTTTTTTGTTATCTTCTCCATCAATGCCTCTGGCCACGCGTAGCAAGTGGTTGGCCAAATTACCAGATTCTATAATCGTTCACATCGGTGCAGTTTACATTTTCCTTCCAATTTCAATTTGGTGCGGTGGAGATTAATACCTTAGGTAATATATCTGGGGACACAGTTAAAGTATGTATTTTCAGTGAATGACTCAATTCATTGAAGGAACAATGAAGCTATATGAAAGCTGTCTTGGATGTAGGACAAAATCGCTTAACCTCTGCCGTGTCTTTTGTAGGATGGTGTAGGTTATGGAGTTGCACTCAGCAGCTGATTCCAGGAGAGTAATTAGGAAAAGAGCCAATTTGCTATTCATGGAACTCTCTGTGAAGCAGAATAAAAGATATGCAGCCTTTCTTTTCCACTGACCCATTGCAAAAACACTGTAAATACCTTGCTCTATTCTGTCCCCTTAAGAAAGACCTCAATGGTGAGATTCAGTTGTAAAGATATTCACTAATATGCCAGCCAAATGTACAATTTATTCATGTTGCCATTTTATGAGATGGGGAAAGGACTATGGCAGATCAACACTTTCTCAAACCTTGGTATCAATTTTTCCTTGGCCCTCCTATAGTGGCAATGACTATTTCTATTTATGGACTTTCATTACTTTCCAAATATATTCTTTCACACAGCAATGGAATTTGATCACATAGCTAATATATCTCAGCAGATTTTACATGCATGACTGCTATCTTCATATTGATCTTTTTAAATTGCTGTAATACTTTGCACTGTGTCTAAAGGCACTCAATGTTTCTCTTATTATAATACACAAGGGAGCCTTGATGTTCACCTCCTCTTTTACTTGCATCTCCTCTGTGAGTTCTTAGTCTTCTCTTAGGTAACAGAATTGCAAATGTACATACTCTACATCTTGTATGCACAAAGAGCGATGTTTCTCTTTATTTCTTGTAAGAAAAAGCTCTAATTGCCTTAAGTTTCCATTTGGCTTCCAAGGTCTCCCAGATCCCCCAGGTTAAAATCGGTTCTTTCCTATTAACTCAGCCTCTTCCTAATAGAAAGTCACTGGAAGGTAAAAACAGTCTATGTTTAAAATCATATTGGAGTATTTTTCTCCCTATCAAGCTTACCCCTCACCCTCCTTAAATCTGTCCCTAAGAGAAAGTTTTTATGTGTTTGACTAGAGATGCGTTTGGTACAACTGCTGTCCTCTGGACTTCTAACAGTCTTCAGAGTCTGGGTCTGCTTCGGCCTCTTCAATCCCTATCAGGGTCTGGTATCCACTGAAGGCTGGCTACCTATTTCTTATGGGTGTCTTGTTGCCACACTTCAGAGACCCCAGTGAAGGAGTCCACCTTCACAGCTCCTATATTATAATCCCAGACTTTCTGATCTACCGGTTATCTTCAGGTATTCCATGGACTCAAAAGTGCAGCATATCTCGGCTCATTTGTCTGCATCATGTTGGTACCTGCAGACTCTGAGGGGCTGTTCTCCAGCCCAGCAATCTAGTCAATTTCTCTAACCCTTGCCTCTCTATACCTCAGAATGACATGTAGATATGGGACTTTGCTAAGGGTAGCAGCCCTTGACCCTAATGTTAGGATTTTCATCTATTTCTTCTACCCCCATCCCTCAAGATAAAATTTTCTAGAGGCTTTACAAAATTTTGGAAGGAGATATTCTTAGGTAATAGTCCCCAACCATTTTTTGTTATTGCTCACTGAACATCTCTTTGATATCTTTGTAAAAATGAGCTTTGAGAATTTAGGGGAGAAAAAACTTTTCTCAGCAGGGCCTACATTTAAAATTATTGTAATTACCTCTATTCCCAAAATGTTAAGTCAGAGATTCAAAAATGATCAGTAACTCTTTTATTCCAGACCATATTTTTCTTTCCCTGAAGGAATGGATGCCTTTTGTTTAAGAGCTAGAAATTCTCAGAAAAGCATGATTGAAAAGAAATAAATATATGTGGAAATATTTTAAGTATATGTCATCTTTGGGTTTTTACCCATTTGTTCAGTTTGGAGCTTGGACCCTGGAGACAGACTGCATGGATTTGGGTTTAAATCTTGGCTCTTCTGTTTACTACCTGTGTGAACATGAGCATTACTTTTCCTCTTTGTGCCTCCCTCTGTGTGTAAAATAAGGATAATAGTATCTCTCTAATCACACAAGGATTTTAGTAAGTGATCTAATGTTTACAAATTTCTTAAAATAATTCCTAGCATAGTATAAGTTCTATATAAGCAGTTAATAATAATGATAATGACAATGATAATAATATGCAAATAAAATTAACTGAATCTACAATTACCATGAAATTAAAAGTTTAATTATAAATACACACACACACATGAAAATTCTATCAATGGCCAAAAAAATGATATAAATAGCACATAGAAAGCTGAAGTTGCAGCCTAAGGGACTTAGAGAGAAGAGAAATTGGGTATGTTCTTACTGCAAAATTAAAGATTAGGCAAAAAACTAAAAATAAACAAAAATTCAACTGAGTATCCACCATATGTCAAAGTTTGGTCTGGGCGCTGAGATTACCACTATAGACAAGACAAATTTTTGGCTCCATTTAGCATAAATTCTTAGTGTGAATGAGATAAAACAATGAGATTAAACAAGTAAAAATGAATAAAATACAATATTGATACATACTTCAGAAAATAAACTAGATAAATAAGGAGAATTAATATGGTAGAGGTAGAATTTACATTTGATGTTCCTGGGGACACCCCTCACAAGGCCTTTTAAGTAGAGACCTGAATGAAGAGAAGAAGCCAATCGTGAGAGAGCAAGGACACCAAGGATGCATTAAGGGTGATAGAAAAAATGAGCCCGTTGTTCCCAGGAAACACAAAGTGCACTGTGGTATGAAGCCTTGGGGGTTTAAGCAGTGGAGTGACACATTCTGTTGTATGAGTTTAGGAAGAAAAATCTGACTGCTATGCAACGAATAGATTGTAGGGGGCTAGTGTGGAATCGGGGATACCACTTAGTGGGCAATAGTTATAGCTCAAATTAATGGTGGTTTCAACTGGGACAAAGTCAGCAGTGGTAATTATGGGGAAAACGTTTCACATACTAGGAATTTTGAAATATGGCTTTTGGTATTTGCCGAGGACCTGCATGCAGGATAAAATGAGTCTCTTCCGCCAGATATTGGGCATCTTACATACACCTCTTAGAAACACACCATTTTCACAGCCTTTGTTTTATACACAGGTAGAACTCTAACTTCCCCTCTTTCCCAGAGTTGCTTTGGGGTTCCAGCAAATAGACTTTAAAGGGTTATTTGAAAAGCAAACTAAGATATACATTTGAAAAGAGGCCAGGTATACACTTGAAAATGAGTCAAATCACAATAAATACCTCAGAAGAACACAGAGTGGGGCACTCAAAATCTACAAAGTCATAATGATTTGATTCTAAGGGAGTAAAATATTAAACCATATTTTATATGTTGTATGGAAGAAAGTCCATCAAGTATCTTTAACATAACCTTTAATTTGAAGACACCAGGCCTGAGAAATCACCAAAGGAACACTCTGACCTTGTGCAGGAGGGTGGAATGATTTAAGGAGGGTTAAGCAGGCAGGGTGAGTGGCAGTTTGGCTGATTTCAGGAATAGTTAGTTAAGGGTGATTCTTGAAAAGGATGGAATCACATGTGAGGACGATCTGGCTGTGACATCTGTCACCCCATTGATCACCAGGGTTGACTTGGCTGATGTGGCTGACTAAGCAGGTGTCCCCTCCCTCCCTCATCGCTTCATGTGCATCCCTCCTGAAGCTGTGTGCTCTGTGGAAGAGGACGACCTTCCTGATAGAGAATTATTCTTTTGTCAAGGGGATCTGAGTAGCAGAGCTTCCCTGCTGGAACCTCCAAACAGACTCTCAAGGTACATTTTTGTAGGAGAATATAGGGTAGTCAAGCTTCCAAGACTACAGACATATCCAAATGAGTGCTGCATGTGGCAGTTTGCCTTTCTTATAAAAAAAAAATTTTAATTTTTAAAAAGGAAGGAATTATTTGTGCAGATAACTCTTGTTTATGCAGTATGGTTTTTGTCAAGAGTGTGAAGTAGCCATTAGGAGCTGAGGTCATGTACAAGAGATAGTAGGAGAAATAGTTGCCAGGACAAAGGCATATGAGGCACTATAGAAAATCCTCAATTCTTCAATCTATCTCACACTGAGTTTCAATTTTTAGAGCACATTACATGACATCTGTTGGGTGTGGAGGAGTTGATTTTGTAGTTAGCGGAGATGGAAAGAGATGGCTAAGAGAAAGCTCAAGGATGATGACATGTTTTTTGGTTATTCATTGATTCTATTTTCATCTCTTGTCTCCAAAGAAGTAATAATAAGAAATTCTCGCATACATAGGAAGGGAATGTTTGACCCACAGTGATACTCCCCACCCAGTAAACCCCCTATCACATATATACACTTGGTTTAGGAATGTTGTACTGCATTCTAATAAGGTTGTCTTATTTAAGCAACAGGGTACCTCACATTCCTGGGGAGTAGGGGCCTGGCTCTCCGGTGCATATGTGAATCATTCCAGATTCTCTGCCAATTATTCAAGGAAAAAGTGTGATCCAAAAACAGAAAAATAGGAATCCACAACATGAGTCCAAGGCAGGCTGGTGAAGAGGTGTCTTATGTCTCTTGCCTAACTCCTTTGAATGTAGATTTCAAGGAGGGTGGGTATAGGCTTCCCTGAAGCAGCCACTAAGGCAATCCCTACCACACCCCAATAAGTCAGCGCTTTGATGGGGCTAAGCCTACAGCCTCAGAGAGAAAGGCAAGATAACATTTATTACTTAGCTTGAATATACTGCATATATATATATATATATATATATATATATGTATATATTTCTGCATATATATTTATATATATATATATAATTTTCCTCTGAATCATGAAGTCATAGGTGATTTCCTCTTAGAACAACATATCAAAGGGGGGTAGTGCTTTCTCAAGGACAAAGAGATTCCTAGGGAAGAAGAATAAGGGGATTCCCATGTAAAACGTTCCTCCACTGCAACCATGGAGGGGCATAGGTTAATTTCAGGAAAGAAATACTGGAAGCTTCGTGAGACAGAGAGCAGAGCCCGAATAATGGCTATGGACAAAACCAAAGAGAAGATGAAGGAATGGCCAGATAAATCTTAATTATTCCATGAGAACTTTTAAGATCAGCAAGTTTCCAGGACAACCCAAGATAAGCACCTCTCTTTGGTCCATGTCCCACCAAACACACAATGATGGGACAGGAAATTGATGCCTTCCAATTTCTCTCATTTTACAAACAGGCAATGCTGCCCCTTTGCAGACTTCTGACCCCGAAGACAATGTGAAGTTACAGGGTTTTCCACTGATCCCCCCACCTCTCACATGCCATTGATACAAGCAGCAAGACTGAGAACATAACCATGCTCTCTCCGTTAGCATATCTGTGTGCTAGACTTGTCACATTCTCTCCCAACCTATCATTTATGATAGCCCTTGAAATTTGAAATGTTAGCATCTGTGTTATGGGAAAAAACATACAATTCCCTTCATAGTATTTCTCCTAGAAATCCTTTAAGGCTGAGGAGAAGATAGACTGTATGCTCAGTCCTAAAGAGGTAATTGCTCCCGAATTCTCCTGTGCCTCAGCTGCCCCCGCAGTCTCGTTCACAGTTTGATTCAGGGTCATGCTTTTCCACCTATGGACACACTTTCCCAGTCTTTCTCCATCTCAGCTACTGTCTGAGGCTTTTGTCAATTCATCAAGTTAAATGAGGCTCAGAAACCAAAAAAAAATCACATAGGCTATATTTTTCAGTCTACCTTCAGTAATGTGTAAAGAAGAACGATCTATTGTACAGTTTCCTGGCCGAAAGAAGCCATTATCATCGTCCATTGAGTTCTTTCCATAGTATATAGAACTGTCAGACTTCCCTTGTACACTTTTAAACTGTAACAACTTAGTTTTAAGGTACAATAGAAACCATCTGAAAATGGCATTTTGAAGCAGCTTTATAAAAGTTTGGAATCTATATTATATAATTGTTCAAAGTGCTTTCTTATTTGAGACCCTGAGACAAATGAAAAATGGATACAACTATGGAAACTTTAAGTGATGTGCTGTGGAAGACAAAATAGAATTCCATATTAGCTGGTGAAGAAAATTCAATGCACCAGATATATGCTGATTGTTTGCACTGTATTAGCAGCTTAAGTAATTCGGGTTTTAAAGTCGGAAAGTCAAGAAAAGATACGGAAACTTCAAATCCCCTTCTGTAGCTCTCACGATTCAAAACGAGTTAGTTCTGTTTTGACCTGTGTAGGCTAAATATATGTTGGTGTTATAAAATAGAGAGAAAATGTTTATGCACCTTTATTTGCAGACTCCTCACCAGCCTTTTTGGCTTCCTTTTGTGTTTTCTTTCCTGGATTTAAGCATTTTTTATGGCCCTATGATTGGCCCCTGGAGAGTCTTAAGTCACAGTCATCATTACTGTGTACCAGTTGCTCAAGTACATCTTGAGATTCTATCAAGATATTTTCTGAAAGTGTTCACTTGAGAATTGTATCTACTCCCAGGATAGGAAATGAAAAGAAACACATGTTAGGGCCAGTAGGTACTGTTGAGTAATATTCTTTATGATCGTGATTTAATTACATTGATTTATTGATTTTGCTGCAGTTCAGTTTGAAAGTGTTTGGGATGAGTCATAACCACAAAGGGACTATAAGTCAGGACTGACTAAAGGAAAAACTTTAGCTTATGTCTCATGGTAGGGAAAAAGAGGGGAGGAAAAAGAGGGAAAAAGTGAGGGAAATATAACTGAGGATAGTAGCAATGACTTTTTTTTTTTTTTTTTTTTTTTTTTTTGCATTGGATCTTTCTGCAAACAGATAGCTGGTTATAGTAGTGATGTCAGACTTAAGAGTGTGCAAAAATCACCTGGGGCTGCTGGTTAATCATGCAGATACCAGATTCTCAGCTTGGAGAGTCAGACTTTATAGTTTTGTCATTGCTATTGTTGATGACTTGGGGGCAGGGAAGGGACTATCATCAATCTATATGTTTAATCAGCACTCAGGTTGATTCTGATATAGATAGTTGAGTGACCACACATTAATATTAACCTGTTCATAGGTGCCCTGGGAATACACTAAGCCAGCTTTGTGTGAGCAGGTACCTCTGTTATCTGGTGGAACTAATGGTATAACCTTCTAAACCTGTGTAGGAAATAGTGAGGCTTAAAAAGAACAATCTGCATAAGATATTGGGCACAGTGCATGGAATGTAGTAAAGACTCCATAAAATGTTAGTTCTGTTTCCTCTGGCTCTATTACTAACCATATATCCTTAAATGTGACTTCATGTGCCTTTCCTTTTTAAAACTGGGATTGTATAAATTGTATTAAGTCGGTAGAGTGAGTCAGGAAGTAGAAGTAGAAACAGTGAGGTCTCAAGGAAGACTGGTTTGAGCTCTGCAGCATCTCATGAGCCAGTACCTCACTCTGGTAGCATTTTAGGTTCTCAAATACTTATTTTGTCAGTGTTCATGGGTGTTGAGGCCTGAGCCAGAAGACTGAGTCATGCTAAATACAATATCCAAAAAACTAAGGTAAACAAGGGAGTGCTAAATTGCCAACGTTACAGTGAAATATGAAACATATACACTGACAGCTATGCCAGCTTATTTATAAACAAACCTTGTCACTATGTTCAAATTGCATGGGAACAAAAAAGGGGGGAAAAGGAGGTCCAAGAGTAATAATTTACTTCTAGAAATCACTGTCAGAAAGATCACAAATATTTTAAGTCTTTTTGATTGAGCTTCATAAGTTGATGGTTGCTTGGGGAGCATGGAATCAGAATGAGGGAAATTAGGTTAATTAAAATTTTACTGACTTTGGAATAAGACATTCTGAGAAATCCATTAGAACAGTCTAGTTCTGCATAAATACTCAAAATAATCTGACAATACGTTGTCCTATGGCTCTGGCTCCTTATTCCTTGACCAAAACTAACATTTCCCTCTTGGGCTATGCAATTTACCAGGCTTAATATGTGCTCTTGATTGCTTTCCAGATATATTAAAATATTGACAAGTTACTGCAAAGCACCTGAAGGAGTAGGTCTCTAAGAAAAGATTGTATTATGTATGAAATTTAGACCCATGATTCAGTTATACAAAAAAAAATGTTTTGTTTTCTATAGCTATACTTAATTGAATTTTTACATTTTATCTCAGCAGATTGTCAGGGAACTTTTCATCAATCATTAGCATCCTTGTACATTTCCTCCTAAAGAATATTACCGGAGGTTTAATCTCCCTGAGCCTCCACCCTAGTCACGTGTACTCATGAAGTTTTTCCACATTTTTCAGGCAAGAGATCTTTTATATTGGGATTGCATATAGGAATTAGTAGAGCTTTATCCATCATCCTTGTTTTTCCCCTGTTAATCCTTAGTGATACATGTTATTAAATAAAATTTTATTTTACCTTACACAGTCATTAAAAGTTGACTTCTCCAGGCGCGCCTGGGTGGCTAAGTCAGTTGAGCGTCCAACTCTTGGTTTTGGCTCAGGTCAAGATCTCACAATTCCTGGGATGGAGCCCACATTGGGCTCTGCTCTGACAGTGCAGAGCCTGACTGGTATTCTCTCTTTATCCTACTTTCTGTCTCTGGCTCTCTCCCACTCATGCTCTTTCTCTCTTTCTCTCAAAATAAATAAACATTAAAAAGAAAGAGTTGACTTCTCCACGTAGTTCCTCAGAGAAGTAGCTCCACATCATATTTTTTTTTTCTCTGAAATATTCTTCCCCCGTTTGACAACCTGCAAAAAGAACAATTTACACAACACTAACAAAATTCTACAATTTGGCACAGGTCTCATTAGTAGGAAACCAGGTATCTCATGATTAGTGTTATTTTTT
This sequence comes from Leopardus geoffroyi, assembly GCF_018350155.1. Taxonomy (NCBI): domain Eukaryota; kingdom Metazoa; phylum Chordata; class Mammalia; order Carnivora; family Felidae; genus Leopardus; species Leopardus geoffroyi. The sequence continues at coordinate 92,917,639 of NC_059336.1, read as the reverse complement.
TTTTAGTTTTATTATTTTTTTAATTTCAGCTATATTGAGGTTTAACTGACAAAAGTGTAAGGTATTTAAAGTGCACAACGTGGTGATTTGATATACATATACACTATAAAAGGATTTCTTCCATCTAGTTAATTAACACATCTATCCCCTCACATATTTATCTCTCTTTTGGCGGGGTGGGGGGGGGTAGTGGTGGTGAGCATATTCAAGTTCTATTCTTTCAGAAAATTTTAATTATACAATACACTGTTATCAACTACAGTCACCATGATTTACAGTAGAGTCTCAGACTTGATTCAGCCCCTTGCAACCGTTTTTCTAGTCTCTATTTCTATGTATTTGACTTTGTTTTTTCAGTTTGCGTACATAAATGAGATCATGCAGTATTTGTTTTTCTCCGTCTGGATTATTTCGCTTAGCATAACGTGCTCACGGTCCATCCATGTTGTTGCAAATGGCAAGATTTTCTTTTTCTCATTTCTGTATAATATTCTGTATAATATATATACATATGTACCTCATCTTCTTTATCCATTCATCTGTTGGTGGACTCCTAGGTTGTTTCCATATCTTGGCTGCTGTGAATAATGCTGCACTGAACATGGGATGCAGATATCTCTTCAATATCTTGTTTTCATTTCATTTGAGTATGTATCCAGAAGTGAAATTGCTGGATCATGTGGTGGCTCCATTTGTAATTTTTTGAGGAACATCCATACTGTTTTCCACAGTGGCTGCACCAATTTATATTCCTGTCAACAGTGCACAAGTGTTGCCTTTTCTCCATATCCTCACCAACACTTGTTATCTCTTTGTCTTTTTGATGATAGGTGTTCTAACACGTGTGAGGGGGTATATCATTGTGGTTTTGATCATTGTGGTATTTTCATGATGATTAGTGACATTGAGCATCTTTTCCTAGTGCTATTTTTTTAGTGATTGCTCAGAAAAGGTTTGGTTTAACTCCGTGAGGTTTCTAAACTATGTTCATCTAAACCAACAAAATTGGTCTCAGTTATCTTTTTTGTTGTTGTTGTCTGATAGTATGGAGGATAATGTAGAATTCTTATATTGAGGAGAAGCTCAGCTCCTTGAGGTGCATTCTTTTGGAAACAACGAGAAATGCATTGAAGGGTTTATAATGTGCAATTGACCAGAAGACATTGAGTCAACTTTGAATAAAGTGGCAATATTCACGTATCATCTCTTTCATAACCTAATTGTAAAATTCCTATGCCCAAGTAGATGGCTTTTCTTCTACCTCACACTTTCCTAAGACTATTCATGGTGAAATATGATCTGAATTTGGCAGCCTGCTAGTTACACAACTCACCAGTCAATTCAATTTTGGTGAGAACAGTACATAACATACATTTCTACAATGCAATCTATACCATATTGTATTAATAGAGCTCTTCATAGAAATGAAAATCAAGCAACCATAATTTTACAAATGAGCATGATTATGTTTTAGAAGATGTATCATGGCCTTTTTCTCTTTGTGGAGCTAAGGAAAAGTTCTGCAAGAAATGCCCCATCTTCTTCAGAGGTATGCCGCACCATGGTTCCTTCAAGTGCTTTTAGTGTTCTAAATATGTCTGTAGGAATTCCTTCACTGGTTACCAGTCTTCATGTTCTAATACAACCCAAGTTTTGTAGTATGCATCAAGAACTCCTTTTTCTTCCTTTGTACTGAGAATTCGTTCACAGCAACCCTCACAGGGGTAGCCTTAATGGCTGGTGCTGTCTGTCTGTAGCCAGTGACTGTCTTAATATTTGGCACCTCACAGTTTTTCCTCAGCTAAGAGTATTGGCTGAAGTTCCAGCACACTCTGCCTGGCACATATTAAGCCCTAACTAGATATGTACTGAGTAAGTGAATATATCCCACTTGATGTCTTTTCACACATGTTTAATTTTATACCTTTTTGTCAAAATCCAAGGTTACTTTCCATATTTATTTTCCTCCTGAACTAGACAATGTCCTCTTCACACCCACTTTCTGGGCTTTCCCATCCACATTCTATGTTACTGTTATTTAGAATTTTGAATCCATCCCTTTTAAAAATGTATTTTTCCAACATTTTACAACTCTTTTGCTTTTGATATCACAGTCCTCCTTCTAGGTTCATATTTCACTATATCTTTTATTTTATTGTTTTTATTAATTTTTATTTTTTTTAGGTAGTCTCCATACCCATTGTGAGGCTTGACCTCATGACCCTGAGATCAAGAGTCGGATGCTCTACCGACTGAACCACCCAGGCACCCCTCACCATATCTTTTACTAGTAAAATTTAAAAATATTTGTTTATGGCAAATAATTTTAGTATTTTAAATCTAATGTTTTTGTTTAAAACACACTTATAGGGGCACCTTGGTGGGTTGCTTGGTAGAGTGTCTGACTTTAGCTCAGGTCATGATCTCACACTTCATGAGTTCGAGCCCTACATCAGGCTCTCTGCTTATAGCACAGAGCCTGCTTTGGATCCTCTGTTCCCCCCAACTCTCTCTGCCCCTCCCCCACTTGCATTCTCTCTCTCTCTCTCTCTCTCTCTCTTTCTCTCTCTCTCCCTCTCTTTCTCTCAAAAATAGATAAAATATTAGAAAAAAGCAAAGCACACTTGTAAATGGTAGTTTAGTTGAGTGTAAAATTTAAGGTTGACTGATTTTCTCACAGACCTTTGAAAATAATACTCCATGGTCGGTGGGCAGTTCTTGTTACTACTGAAAGGACTGTATCAGTAATTGTGATTCCTGTGTAGACACTCTGGTTTTTCTCCCTGAAGCTTTTAAAGATTATTTTCCTCCTTGTTGTTTGGTAATTTCACAGTGTGTTTAGGTGTGTGTTTATTTTTATTTATCCTGATCAATGCTCTTTGGCTTGCTAACTGATGATTCATGTCTTTCATTGATTCAGAAAATGACTCTGTCATTATTTCTTTGAAGATTACCTCTCTACTCTTTATCTTTTTTTTTTTCCTTTGAAACTTCTCTGATGTATATGTTGATGAATCTAAAACTATCTTCTGTTTCTCTTAACTATTTTCCCTATATTACATTTTAGCCATTTTCTCATTATGACATACAGTTCAATAATTTTCTCTACTTTTGTGGCCCATTCAAAATTTATCACATTTATTTTTTTCTTTGATAATGTTTTTAACTTCCAGGATCTCTAATGATGTTTTTATATTTCAACTCATTCCTCATCATATCCACCTATGTCTTGTTTCACAATTTACCGTTGGTAATTTATGAATGTTATTCCTTCCTTTATCAGTACAAACAGATTAAGATCATTTTATAGTTCTTTTCAAAGATTGCTATGTTATCTGCATACCCTCATAAGTTAATTCTCTCACTTGTTGAATTTTCTGTTGTTTTTTTAATTTGTTCATTTTTCTTTGTGCTGTAGGCCTTAAAATGTCAATTCATTTTGAATAAGTGTCTGAATGTGTGCACACGTTTATTTTTTACTTCCCATGGTCACCCATATATTGTAGTGGTTTCCAGCCTGCAAAATGAGATCCTACATTTAGAATCACTTCTTATATTGGAATTTCAGGGGTCTCATGCTATAAGGGATGACATATTTCTAACTCCTGAATCTAGATAGCTTAGCGCTGGTCCCAGGTGAGATGGACATGTCTGTTCCCTCCAGCTTTCCTGGAGCAGCCCCAGGCAGTAATTATAGCTTTTCACATTTATTTTTGTGTGTTTTCAGATTTCAGCATGACTCTTGCCCACAGCCACATATAGGATGGTATGATACTTCTTATTCTGACAGAGTCAATTCCCCAGATGCTTCCACCAGCTTTTGATCTAGGAACTTCATAGAATTGGAGCTCAGGCTTCATTTATTGTTACAGATTTTGGTTCCATTTTTGTTTCATGGGGGTATCTATATGATGTAAAAATACTTTATTATTTTTATATGTTTAGAATCAAGGTGGAGAGGATTCCAGATGAAAGCACAACAATATTTTGACCAGAATTCACAAGGATAAACATTCTGCCTCCACATTTCAATTGAACATACATTCTGTGGCAAAAAAAAAAAAAAAAAAAAAAAAAAAAAGAAAGAAAAGAAAGAAAAGAAAATCAATACATTGCTCTTGAATATGCTGCTTTTCAAATATATGTAAACTTAACTCACAAGAAACATTAAACAAGGAATTATATAGGTAGCTCTTTCAATTCAAAATTGTTCCTTACCTTTCTATCTCTTTCATGCATTTTCTGAACTTAATTTCTATATACAAACATCTAAAATTTAAAAGTTCAGTTTCTCAGGACATATTTCTCCTTACAATCCCACGTGTTATAATAAGGCAAGACTTGTCAATTATCAGATTCAACTCTGAGCTCTACACTTAAAACTTTCCTCTTGACTTAGATCAAAATGTCAGGAGGGGCTTTAAACAAAAAGTTTCATTTTCCTAGTTAGATATTATTTAACTTGGATGGAATGCCATATATTAGAATTTCCTAACTTTTTCTTATTATACTTTTTTGTGCATTGCTTTTGATGGTATTGAGAAATCAATTTTACATGTTTATCAACTAAAAACATATAATACACTATTATGTAGTGGTTTTAGTCAATCTCCCTTTACCCTAAGTGCCATGTTCATATAATAATGAATTATATTTTCAGTGTATCAATCATAAGTTATTTAAATAATTCTTTTTTATGTTCTTTAGGAAACTACTGTTTCAGATTATGTTTTGGAGGTATCCTTATGTGAAGAACTGTGCAGCATGTGAAATTTTAGCCTACTTACAAACTAATGTGTTAGCTTGCCACAGTTTGAAGAATGTTGAATCCCCTGGGTCAGAGTCAAAGGATTTTATTACTCATGGCAACAACATTAGCCAGAGCTTCACATTAATTTTCACCAGTTCTCTGTGCTCCTCAAAATTCCACTGAGTAAATGCAAAGGCCCTAACACAGGTGATTGCACATGAAACTGGTTGTGTTATAAGGTAGGATGACTGAGTTTGAGGGATTCACCATTTTGACAGAAAACAGAAATATACCTGCTCTTTTCTATGAGCAGAGAAAAGTGGGGAGGGGAGGTGTAACAAAGGGATGGGGAGGAGTTACCTAATATTTCCAGGTTGCCCTGCAAACATAACCCTGAGAAATGGCCCTGATAAAGAATGATTAGAGGGTTGCATTCTTGGCTTACCCAGTAAGAACTTGCAAGGAAGCTCAGGGTTCCTGAAAGATTTCCTCTCCCCAAACCAAGTAAGGAAGAGCTATTATATAACCTTATTAGATATACAAAGAATACTATTATTAACAATAAGAAAGATTAGCCAGTAGTTATTAACTGTTTTGCTTGGTGTTTTATCTACTTTATTTCTATATCTTGTTATCTGCCCCAATGTACTTTTAATCAATCCATGTTTGAGATGAGTTGAGGAAACCAAGTCCTAGGTATTTTAAGTCACTTGCCTAAGGCCAGTAGAGACAGAAAGCAAAGGAAGATTAGAGACATCTTAGTAATTATTTTTATAAAATATGATAAGTCATCTACAGTTATCATAATCAACATCATCTTCTATATGCTAGATACAAATTTTTATTTTTTAAATGTTTATTTGTTTATTTTGAGAGAGAGAGAGAGAGAGAGAGAGCGTGCACAAGTGGAGGAGGGGAAGAGAGAGAGGGAGAGAGAGAATCCCAATCAGGCTCCCTGCTGTCAGTACAGAGCCCATCATGGGGCTCTATCTCAGGACCACCAGATCGTAACCTGAGCCAAAATCAAGAGTAGGACACTTAACTGACTGAGCCACCTAGGAGCCCCTAGAGATTTTTAAAATCAAGTCCTCATGGTAATATGCACTGAGGATCATTATTCCCATTTTCTAGCCCAGGATAAGGATAAGAGAATTTAGGGAGGTTAAGTAAGTTGCCCAGGTCAGGAATAATTGCAAGGACAAGAACAAGTATAGCTCTAGAATGTATATTCTCAATCCATTTGTTATCTTATTTGTCAATAAATGATTATAGCTTCACATTAACAAAAGCAGCCTTTCTCCTACACCCAACACATGGAACCTTTGTTTATACTATTTTCAAACAGTTGCAGATTCAAATTTTTAATTAATTTCTTCATACTGGAGCACAAATGAACTACTTTCTTCCAATCCTGAGATCATTAATTTAAAAAAAAATATTTCTTCTAGGATCCATCACAAACTATCAGTGCTTGCTTTTATGGCAAACTATTAGCAATGTGGAAAATAATGGAAGCTGGACAGACCACATGGGAAGCATGTTAAATAAGTTATTACATTTCAAACTGGTCTTTTACTTTGCCACTCAATCACTTTTTTCCAGGGGGAAGGAGTTCTATGACCAATACTGAGAATATCTAAAGCATTCCAGAAATAAAGAGAGATTCAGGATGAAAACTCAACAGTACATATCATCCTCACCTTAGGATGGGATTACGTCTTGACAAACCCATCGTAAATTGAAAATATCCTAAGTCAAAAATGCATTTACTACACGTAACATCATAGCTCAGCCTAGCCTACTTTAAACATGCTCAGAACACTTACATCAGCCTATAGTTGGACAAAATCATCTAACACAAAGCCTATTGTATAATAAAGTGTTGAGTATCTCATGTAACTTATTGAACTGTACGGAAAGCGGAAAACAGCATAGTTGTATGGGTGCAGTGCGGTTGTAAGTGTATCCCCTGTTTATCCTCGTGATCATGTAGCTAATTATGAGCTACGGCTTGCCGTTACTGCCCAGTATCAGCAGAGAACATCCTACTACATGTCACTAGACCAGGGAGAGATCCAAGTTTAAAACCCAAAGCATGGTTTCTGCCAAATATGTAAGGCTTTTGCATCATCATAAAGTCGAAAAATCATAAGTCAAAACATCATAAGTCAGGTTCATATATGTTCATATCAATATATTCTATATTTTCTATAGATAGAATACATAACAATATGTAGAAATTGCATTCCCTAGAATATTTATTGGGGAAGCACTGAAATTGTTGGGGCAAAAAATATTCTGATAAGATGCTTAAAGTAGGAGTGAAGAACAAAAGACACATTTGTTTTCATAATTGATACTGGCTATTTCCTAATTAGGTATGTGTGAGAGGTTATTTAGTTTGCTAAACAATATGGTAGGGTATATCAATTTAGGTATTCCCAATTTAGGGCTAGTAGCTGAATTGTCTATTGTTTTAGGTCTTTTTCTTTAAGATCAGTTTTAGCTTCACAGTAAAATTAAGAGGAGGGTATGGACATTTCTGATATACCTCATGTTTCTATGCATATATAGCCTCCCCCATTATGAACATTACCCACCAGAGTAGTTCATTTGTTACAGCTGATGAACCTGCATGGGCACATCATAATCACCAAGAATCGAAAGTTTACATAAGGAATCACTACTGGTGTTGTACATTCTATGAGTTTGAACAAATGTATCATGGCATGTGTCCACCATTATAGTGTATGGAGTATTTTCATTGTCCTAAAAGTCGTCTATGCTTCATCTAATCATCCCTCCTCACCTCAACTCCTGGAGACCACTGATCTTGTTATTGTCTCCATAGTTTTGCCTTTTCACGATGTCTTACAGTTGGAGAAATACAGTATATAGACTTTTAAGATTGGCTTCTTTAACTTAGTAATAATGTGTTTAAGGTTGTCTTTTCACTGCTTGATAGCTCATTTGTTTTTAGTACTAAATAATATTCCATAGTTTCAATGTACCATAGTTTATTTATCCATTCATCTACTGAAGGGTATCTTGGTTTCCAGGTTTTGTTAATTATGAATCAAACTGCTATAAACATCTGTGTGTAGGTTTTTGTGTGAGCATACATTTTTATCTCTTTTGAGTAAATACCAAAAAGCATGATTGCTGGATCATATAATGAGAGTATATTTAGTTTTGTGAGACACTGGCAAACTGTCTTCCAAAGTGGTTGTGGTATTTTGCATTCCCACCAGCAATGAATGAGAGTTCCTGTTGCTCCACATCCTTTCCAGCATTTGGTGGTGTCAGGGTTCTGGATTTTGGCTATTTTATTATTTGTGTAATGTCTCATTCATGTTTACATTTCCCTAATGACATATGATGTGGAACATCTGTTCACAGGCTTATTTGCCATCTTTCTATCTTCTTTGATGAGGTGTCTTTTAAGGTGTTTGGCCCAGTTTTGATCTTTTTTAAAGAATAAATAAATGTATTGTCACATTACCTAACACTAAAGGATTTGTACTTTGTCATCACGTGTAGTGTGGGTACCTGCCTCACATGTAATAAACTCTGGCATTCTGACTACAGTCAAATATTATGCATCCTTTTTTTATAAAAGGAAACATCACTTTTTGATAGCAGGAAAATATAACAATAATGAATGCTATATTTAGAGACAATCCTTTCATAGAACTTACAATGAAAGGATGCCCACGAAAAAAGAAAATCAGATTCACTGTTACTATCCCATTTACCCTTCTCAAATATAAACTTGATGTTTTTCTGTTACTTTGTACAGAATCAGCAAAGATATAATATATTGGAGCCAGTTTGTTTTTTGTTTTTTTTACCCACCACTGGCTGTTGACTTTCAGATAAATATAGCATCAAAATAGTTCATGCTGGGGCTTCTGGGTGGCTCAGTTGGTTAAGCATCTGAGTTCATGAGTTGGAGCTCCGTGTTGGGCTCTGTGCTGACAGCTCGGAGCCTAGAGCCTGCATCAGATTCTGTGTCTTCCTCTCTCTCTGCCCTTCTCCCTCTCTCTCTCTCTGTCTCAGAAATAATTTTTTTTTTCAAAATAGTTCATGCAACTTAGTTGTTTGAAGTTTTCTCTAGTGACCACTTTACAAACAGATGAGACAGCCTATTTTTCATGTTTATTATGGCTACATGTGAGAGAAACTAATGTTTAATTAGCTAAAGCAAAAGAAAAACTGTATTAGCCCATATAACTACAAAGTCCAAAGGCAGTAAAACTTGCTCCAGACACAGATGAATCCAGGAGGGTAAACTGTAGTCAGAGATCTATCTCCTTTCCTCCATCTGTTGACTCAGTTTTTCTGTCTGTTGGTTTCATTCTCAAGCAAACTTACCCTATGTGCCAGAATAGCTGCGCCAGTCCATCCTGGGTTTCCATTGTTTTCTATTCCTGAGAATTAGTGGTAAGATATACCTTGCATGTCACTACCTATCAAAAATATTCATATTGGCCACACTGGATTATGTACCTAATTCTGTAAGCCAGAAGCACAAACACATGATTGATTTCTTAACAGAAGGACAGGGGTTGGGAGGCTTCTGAAAGGAAAAGACATGAGTAACCTAGAAATAGAATCTGCCATACAAGGGGAGGATCCCTGAACCTCTGATCTAGGCTTTGCAGTCCTTGTACCCTCCGTCTCTCCAGAAGGAATCTATCCCACTACACTTTGGCTGAACACTATGAGAACTTCTACTAAATATCCTGCAGCCCAGTCTATTTATTAATTAATACCAGAAAAGAGGATAATCATGCTTAGCTTAAAAAAAATAGATTTTTAAATGTTCACTCCTTAAAAGTTCAGATCAAACAGTGAAAATTCAGGTCAATATGTAGAAACAAGAGCTTAGAACTTGTAGCACTGCTAAAATGCAAAGGATCAGAGTCTCATGAAAATCTAGAGTGTGCATCATTTAAAATATAACTAGGTTAATCAGTCATATTTCTGGATGTTAGAGCAGATGATAAAATTCCAAGCTACAATGTGAATGGAGGGTCAAGGACTCCACCCCTTACTACAACTAGCTGTGTCAAAGATTTTGAATTGAGAGCTTAACGTTCAGAGGGTAAATTACTTGTTTTCAGCTCTTTGAAACCTCTAAGCAAGTGTGTGAGAGGGGTGAGGTGGGACAGATTCATTCTTCCCTGAGCATTCATTAATGATTCATATTCCCTTTCAATATTCCCTTTTATCATTAAAAGTAATGAGTATCTGGTGCGTTAATAAAGCCATCCTAATATACTAAGACTATATCCTTAAAAGAAGCCAGATTTTAGCTGGGGGAAAAAAGGGCATTAGATTTCATCTCCTTTTTGATTTCCTCTCACATGTTGCACAGAAGCCTCTAACTTCCTGTACTCCTTAATAAAAACTTCAAATCATGCGGCAAGACTTTTGACATAACAGAATTTTCACTAACATCCTTTCGGCAGCTAGCAGCAACTTTTGTCTCAGGAGGGAATCTCTCACCCTGCTTTGGGTTATTAAAGCTAATTAAAGTGATGACCCTTGTTTGCCTTACTGTCACTCAAGGTGCCCAGAAGGGGCATCCTATCCCTTCTCAGTCCTTTGTTCCTTTTCTATGGCCTTGGTAGAAGAAAGAAAGGAAATGCTATCCCACTGGGGCTCTAAGCTGAAAGCAAATCTCTCTGGGAATCAGTCTTTCCAATACAGAGGAGGCAATTTCTCAATTTACTCTTAAGAAAACATTATTCCCCTGATTAATTCACAGCTGGGAACTTGTTTAAATATGTGCAACTTTTACATGTTTCTAACACAAACCCTGTCACCAAATTTTCCAACTGGGAATGTATCCTTTTTATTTTGTGCAAGGTAATTTTAAATAAGAGTTTAAAGGATTTCCAGGAGCGTATCCACATTTTGATAGAAAGTAAAGAATTATCTTTTGGAAGAAAAAGCATATGCTTGGATTATGGCAGTTTGAAAGATCCAATCACATAAAATTCATTCTAAATTTAAAATACTTTACTTTGAATGTCTACCGTGTTATAATATCAAAACTTTCATCCTCAACTACCTCCAAAATCCAGGAAAAAAATCCTTGTATTGTTTTTAAACTTAGTAATTCTTATTTTGTCAAACCTTCACTTCATTATCTATTTATGAATATCTTAATATGTGATGCCCATCTCATTTTTTAAATCATCTTGACTTGAGAGTGAATAATATAGTTAGGAATGTTTTGGGCTGCAAATAGCAGCAAATCCAAATAACACAGGCTTAACAAATAGGAGTTTATCCTTCTGTATAGAGAATTCTGAGAGTAATTTAGTGCTGATTCAGTGGCTCCATGATATCCCCAGGGTCTCAAGCTTCTTCTGCTTTTGTCATCTACCAACTTTAATATGTTAGTCCTCGGCTTCAGGTTGCAAGAAGACATCTACAACTCCAGAATCATGCTATAGTTTAAGGCAGGAAGAAAAAGGTGGTGCAGAGGCCTTCTGTCTGAGTACATCCCAGCAGGAAGATTTTCCCATATGTCTCATAGGCCAGAACGGTATCACACGGACAACATACATATAAGTCATTGCCAAAAAATGGGATGAAGATGTAGAACAGTTAAAACTATGTAACAGGTCTCCTACAAGTCTCTGTTGCTTATTTTGTTCTAGATATACATGTAAAAGCCACAAGATACTTTGTTGTTCATTAATTATAGGAGGAAAAATTCTACACTGTTTTTCATTTACTTTTTTTTTAAGTTTTTAAATGTTTATTTAGTTATGAAAGAGAGAGCACAAGTGAGGGAGGGCAGAGAGAGAGGGAGACACAGAATTGGAAGCAGGCTGCAGGCTCTGAGCTGTCAGCACAGCATGATGTGGGGCTTGAACCCATGAACCGAGAGATCATGACCTGAGCTGAAGTCAGACACTTAACCGACTGAACCACCCAGGCACCCCTACACTGTTTTTTAGAAGTTAGTGCACGCATGCACACAAGTGCAGGGGCGGTGGGTAGGGGAAGAGAGAAAAGGAGAGAGAGAATACCAAGCATGCTCCACACTGTCAGTGCAGATCCTGATGGGGGCGCAATCTCACAAACCATGAGATCATGACCTGATCTGAAATCAAAAGTCTGACATTTAACCAACTGAGCCATCCAGGAGTCCCTACACTTTTTTATATTGAAACATTCCTGAATCTGAGAAATAAGTTTCAGTGTACTAATACTAAATATATATTTATACTTAAAAATCAGCTCTTACTAAATTGATAATGCATCTTTGAGCTGAGAGAACAGATCTTTTGTGAATCACAGTATATTAATTCTGAGTCAGATGATCCTTTTGTTATATGTGTTCATTTTTCTAAAATGGGATTACTAACATAGTAACATGGTACATTTCATTAATGCTGCAAATACTTGATAATTATTAAGGTAAGCACATGGTGAATCTTAATATAGATAATGATCACAAACAGCAGGTGTCAGGTAGTTACACTGGGAATCACCCTGTTTATTTTCAAATGATGTTTGTTTAGTTTTTAATAATTCCCATTTAAAAAGTATACAAAAAAATAGGTGAATACTATCTGAGAGTACAACTTCCTTGTGGTCCCAGTGTCACTGTTTTGATTGGATTGTTGTCTAGAAACTAGGTCATTATGAAGGCAGACAAATTTTAAAATATTTTACATCCTAATCTTTTCTCATCTTAATGAAATAACTTGTAGAGTTGGATTATGTGAATATGATTAGAAACTATCCCCAGATAATTTCCTTTCCAATCTCAGGTAAGACTTTAAAGAACATAATATAAGCACAAGGGTCAAACTAAGAAATACTGCGTGTTTAATAATAGATGACTTAGAGTCTAGAAAAAGGGTTGGGAACTTAGGGCGAAGTTGGACGCTTCTCTCCATTCTCACTGTATCATTATCTTGTATATGTAGATCTATTACAACACTCCTGAATTGCACAGCAACTATCTGTACTGACAGAAATGAGTGGTCTTTATCATTTTAACATTATATACTGGAATTAAATGAACTACTTAAAATCTTTTTGTCTGTAATGGCATGATAGTCTGGAGAGTACAATATTTACAATCAGAGGACTTAAATGTGAGTCTTTATTTAATTTTATGTGTGACCTTGAGTAAATCATTTAACTGCCGGAGCCTCAACTTACTTATCGGCATTTTGGGCATAAGAAAAATTGTTTAAGACATGCTTTTTCGCTTGTGGCAAAAGAACCACAGCTATAGGAATAAGACTTAAAAATCAATAAAATTTGTAATGTTCTAACCTTCATTCCACTTAATTTTCAAGTGTATCCCATGTTTGCAAATCTAGTTAAACTCTGTTTTGTTTTTTAATTTACCCTGGTGTTTGGTTTACACCTGATTCTCTTTCCTCTCAGACTTTTATACTCTCTTCCTGCAATTCTGGATTTCACCCAGGTCCCTCCTGTCTCTCCAGATCTGCTCTTGATTTCCACATGCTGCAGCCTCTGGAATAGGTCACATCGCATCACTCAGCCTGGTTTCCTCCACTGGTCACAAACTCCTCCATCACCCTACATCACCCATAGGTACCAAGGTGCTTGGAAAACTATAAGGAATTATGCAAACTTACCTTTTTATTATCAGCCTTAAAATGAAGGCGATGGAGTTCAAATTCTTTTCTCCTTTCCATTTAGTTTAAACCCAAAGAAAGAGCCTGATTGCTTGAACATAAAATCTTTGCATGGTTAAGAAGTAGTTTCCATTTTGCATCACTGGGATTTTCAGAGTGAAATTATATAAATGTTAAAAATATTCTGGGAACTCATATTATGTTGATGATTTTGCTACTCAGTAGGGTTTCTTACTTCTTTTTATTCAAATGCAAGAAGACTTTGAATGCATCAACGGAGGCTGATAGCAGACTTTCTTTCCAAGGTCAAATAACTAGAGAAATAGAGGAAATATGGCAAATGGCAGATCATAACAATATTCATGAACATATAGTGCAGATGCCCTAGGATTGATGGCACAGGCAAATAGAAACTCACTGAACACAATCCTTTCATTACCAAATATGTTTCAAAGTTTTTTGGGTTTTGTTTTGTTTTGTGTTGTTTTGTTTTGTTTTTTAAGAACTGCTCTTCTATCAGGGGCACCTGGGTGGCGCAGTCGTTAAGCGTCCGACTTCAGCCAGGTCACGATCTCGCGGTCCGTGAGTTCGAGCCCCGCGTCGGGCTCTGGGCTGATGGCTCAGAGCCTAGAGCCTGTTTCCGATTCTGTGTCTCCCTCTCTCTCTGCCCCTCCCCCGTTCATGCTCTATCTCTCTCTGTCCCAAAAATAAATAAACGTTGAAAAAAAAAATTAAAAAAAAAAAAAAGAACTGCTCTTCTATCAAAGGGGCAATAAGCCTCTTCCAAGGTCATTTAATTTCAGTTTCCCAAAGACTGATCAAGTTATAAGGGGACTGAAACTCTTTAAACTACCCAATGTTTGAATTTATGCTCTGCTCAGTGTTTATGACAAAACTCACATTATATATTTCATTAGTGTACACAGAAGCCTCGACTCTTTCCTAATACATATTTTTAAAATTATGCTTAGAATATATTTCCAAATAGTGCTGATATTTCTATATTTAAGACAGGTTTGGATTTGCAAAAGCCCAGTTGGCTCTGCCTTGGCAGAGTGTATGGAGCAGGAGTAAATGTCCTGAGGTGAATGGAGATTTCTGTTGATGGTGCCTAGGTACTGTTCCAGCTGTGAATTTTTGAGTTAGGGATAACTGAAAGATAATTTGCTTTCTGTGTTTTACTACCATCTGAGTTTCTCTTCTAATGCTGAGACTGATTCTCACAGCCATATCTCTTTGTTTCCCACACATAACTAATATGTATTGCCTGAAACAAGGTCAATAAATGTTAAGTAGGGAATGAATGAACACTATCACTTTTTTCATGTAACAAGATAAATAATAATTACTTTTATTTGTTGACTATGAATATTTTTATAGCATTTACTATGGTGGCAAGCACTTGTAATTGAGCAAAACAGTGTCTGATAACTACATTAATCATCTCATTGTAATTTTGCTCCAAAGAAATTGAAGTCCAGTGTTGAGGAACTAGCCTCCTGGGTTAGCAATGTGGATGATAATAATATTTAATATCAGTGTGTAAACATAGGATACTTAAAAAATTCATAAGAAATAAAATATAATACAAATATACAAAGTGATAGTTCCTCCATCCCCCTTAATCCTTTAATTGTACTTTCTACCTAATCACTCTTTCTGGTGTCCCTTGAAATAAGTTTAAGCACTTGGAATCTTTTCTCCTGGTCACCAAAAATTGGCTGTGCTCACTTCAGGAGGCATTGCTCTCAAACTTAAAGCACTTGGGTAAAAGTCTCCACCACATCCCAATTAGTTATTGGCTTAAAAAGTGCCTCCTGCTTTTCATTAACTTGCTAGCATAGGAGGCTAGAGTTTATTCCTCTTAAAAATCTGATGCCAAGAGTGGCGCCTGGGTGGCTCAGTTGGTTGAGCATCTGACTTCGGCTCAGGTCATGATCTCGCGGTTTGTGAGTTTGAGCCCCACGTCAGGCTCTGTGCTGACAGCCTGGAGCCTGCTTCAGATTCTGTGTCCCCCTCTCTCTCCACCCCACCCCTGCCTGTGTTCTGTCTCTGTCTTTGAAAAATGAATAAACATTTAAAAAATTAGAAAACAAATCTGGCGTCAAGAGGGTACCTGGGTGGCTCAGCAAGTTAGGTTAAGCATCTGACTTGATTTCAGCTCAGGTCATTAGCTCACGGGTGATGAGTTTAAGCCCTATGTCAGGTTCTACACTGAGCAGGGACTGGTTGGGATTTTTTCTCTCCCTCTCTCTCTCTGCCTACCCTGCGCGCGCGCGCTCTCTCTCTCTCTCTCTCTCTCTCTCAAAATCAATATATAAACCAAAACAAACAAACAAAAAAAGTCTGGTTCCTAGAATGTATCTTGTAGGAGAGTGGCTTCTTTCCATTGTTACTTCTTTTCTTTTCTTGAATCTTTCTGCAAAAGACACATAGTGTCTCAGAGATATCCTATGTCTTTCCCACCATCTTTCATTTTCTTTTAAAAATTCATATTTTTGAAAATTCCGAAAAATTTTAAACATCCTAGATTTATTGATTAGAGCCATCTCTCCCTGTTTGGTAAATATATGAAACTAAACACAAACTGGTTTGAACAAATGTGTAACTTGTTGTCTTAGTCCATTCACGCTGCTATAACAAAATATCATAGATTAAGTAGCTTATAAGGAAGAAAATTTATTTCTCACAGCTACAGAGGCTGGAAATAGATCAGAGTGCCAGTATGGTCAGGTGAGGGCCTTCTTTGGGGTTATGGACTTCTTATTATATCCTCACATGCCAGAAGGGGCTATAATGTTCTGTAGAATCTCTTTTATAAGAATACTAATCCCCATCCATGAGGGTTCATCCTTCATGACCTAATCACCTTTTAAAGGCCCCACCTCCTAATACTACCACAATGGGCATCAGAATTACAACTTGTAAATTTTGGGGGGACACAAGCATTCAGACCATAGCACTTAAAGGGGCCAGAGATGCTTTTGGAAACTGAGGATAAGGGTGCCCAGGCTTCAGCAGCAGCTCTACCCAGTAGCTCAGTCATCATCAGCACGTTGTCTCCATTCTCATTGTTGCTTATCTCTGAGAGTCTGTGATATTCTTTTGTCTTGCTGAAGACTGGCTTTCTAAGCTCATCAGTCTGCATGACAACACGTAGTTACTCATGCTTTCAGAGTTTATGTATTATGGTTTCCTAAGAAAGTCAAATTTAACTATCATCTAAAACCCAGGAAAGGGAATGATTGTGTAAGCTTGAGTCAGGGTCCTTCCCACCACATTTTCTACCAACTATAAACCATCATCTATGTCTAGGCTTTGAAAATAAACACGTAGCTACAGTGTGGGATGAGAGGCGTTATGCCCAGCAGAAAGAGTGACAAGGGGAGACAATTGCCATAAATGAAATAATGGGCAAGCAGTCAGACAGGAATCTAGAATGCGTTCCAGTTAATCCAATATTTTCCTGTATTGTCATAAGCTTAAATATCTTCAAAGAGTCACATCTTCAAGAACTGCTCACTCTTTTCTATGTCTAAAAATGTCAAGGACATTTTGAATATACAAATACAGTTAATTTTTTTTTTTTTTTTTGGTGTCTTAAAGTATGACATGGTTCAATAGAACAATTAGTGAGGTGGGGAATGGAAGCTTTGATTTTAAACACATCTAATTGTAAGGATTATTAAAATAATAGTAGCACGAGCTGGGTACCAAGTGACTTTCTCAAGAGTATTCTCTTTTAACTAATTTAATTTTTAACACTATGATTATTCCCAGTTTATGGATGATGATATTGAGGCCAGAATGTTTTAACTTTCTAATGATTACAAGTTTAGTGAAGAGTGTAGCTGTGGTTTAAATCCAAGAAGCTTGTATCCATAGCTGTACCTTTGACCCTTATGATATTAATAAATGCAATGGAAATAAGATGCTAGTAAGGACATATTCTAGAGACTTGCTTTATATTTTCCTTAGGCTACATGTAATCTTGCTCACATTTTCTGTGGTTCACACTAGTATCTCATCCTATTTTATCTTCTGCTTGGATTTTTCTGCTTACTCATTTTTCTTCTCTCTTTTATATGTTCAATTTGTGCTTGGCTCATCACAAAACCAGTAATACTTTACAACTTTTCTTAAGCATAAGTTCCCAAACCTAACTTACCCTTTTTATCAGTAGTCCCAGCTTGTAAGAAATGAGGTTTAGAATATGAATGGTCTTACTCATAAATTGGAGCCAAGTAATAAGTCAAGGATTGCTGAGTGTTCTCTTGGCCTCAGTGCCTGATTCTCATCCAATTGGCTGTAGACAGTATCATGTGGTACAAAATATGACCACCTTGATTTAGCCTTTGGTACAAAGGTGTAGTAGGTACTATAAGACATGTTTCAAGGCCTCATAATATCATCATCATCAATTTTACACACCCTACTAAAAAAAGAGGAATAGGAAGAAGAGAAAAGCTCCTCGAGAATATTATCAAACCACAAACAGATCTCAAACATCATTTACTAAACACAGGTTTTCCTTTCTTAAGAAAGTAGAAACTAAGATGGATATATGGCCAGAGTAGTAAAGTAGCAGACTAGATGCAACGATATTTACAATTTAAATAAATTTACAGTGCTTCCTTTCAAAGAGCTTAAAGTCAATGTGCGGAAGTAAAATCCACACTCATGCACAATATCATGAGATATTTCTTCATATTATTAGAACTTCTACTGTCTTATATAAACCTACACACAACATAATCTCTGAATAAAAAGTTTCTTCTGCTTCTTATGTATGTTTCTTATACAATGACCTATGTCATTTTCATGTACTCCTTTATGGATAAAACTGGTGGAATGGAAATAATACATCCAGATACTTTCCAGAACTGATCTTATTTCCAGCGTTAGCCAAAACATTCAGCACCTTCTCCCCATCCATCAAGCTGATTCTCATTGGGTTGGTCTTCTGGATACATGCAGACTACATACATATATATATATATATATGTATGTAGTCTGTATATATATATATATATATATATATATATATATATATATATATGTAATCTCTTTCTGTGCTCCTGAGAAGTCAATTTTATCATCGTTTTCATAGAGAAAATAGAGTACATGAGGAGGGTTCTTTCTCAGCCTCCTCTCTTTCCCTAGCCTTTTCTCTTCAGTCCTGTGATCATCCTCCCTGTTTACCTTCCCTACTCCCTTTCCTTCCCAGTGGAGAAGCTGTCCTGTCATCTGTCCAATGCAAGTCCTCCCACCTATTATTTATGATCTGTTTCTTCAATCCTCTTAAAGCAATTATTCCAACAATTATCTCCTCTCTTGAATATTCTTCCTCTCTCTCCTTATTGGCTCTTTCTCTCCAGCATATAAATATGCTCTCTTCTATCATCTTAAAAGGAAAACAATAAGAGCCAAACTATGTCTTCCTTTAACATGATTCTATATATTTTCTTCCCCTCACAAGACTTCTCAACCTGCTAGTGTCTAGTGATTTCCACTAGGTATAGGATAAACTTGGACCACATTGCTATGCATTTATCTATCCAATCAGACACAATTTCTTACATTTCTGCTGCTTGTAATCACTTGGAGGTACAGCAATTAATAAGAGAGATGTAGTCCTTAGCCTTATAGGATCCGACACCAGGGAAGGACACATGGTGTTTCATGACTTGGGCCCTACTTGTCTTCTAAACTCATATGTATGTGCCTATTTATGTCTCTATCTCACTGTGTCTCTGTCATCTACCCATCTATCATCATCTATTGCTCATTCCCTTTTTGAAACCTGCATTTCAAATACAACCAAGCTCTCACAAATCTATCAATATACCTTAGAATGTCTTTCTAATCCCTTTGCTGTAGTGCCTTTTATGCTTCCTCTTTTTCTCTACATCTTTCAAAACTCTGTCTTTCCAGTATGGATTGTATACTCCTCCTCTGTACTCCCACATCCCTCTTTCTGAGTTATCACAGCATCTCATACTATGTTGTACTTATTGTTACCTTATTTGTCTCCCCCACTAGTATATAAGCGCCTTGGCCTCATGTTATCCAGGCACCTTCCTTCTATGCTCAGTACCTAAAGTCTAAGTTTCCCCTAGAAAGTGAGACTTACCTTTCCTAGGCTTCAGCAATGTCTAGGTAGAGGTGAGGTTAAATTAATAGTAGTAACAGACAACTCCACTCATTCTTGCCTATACATGCTCATGTAGGATCTCAATGACCTGAATGTCATTTCTAGCATTTCTAGGAGTCTCCAAGGGACGTCTGATAACATATGTCTGATAATACCGGGATTTGCTATTACTTGGGTGAGCAACTGCTGAGTATGAGATGGGGCCCAGGCATCGTCACTGACCACTGAGCTCCTGGTATCTGTGTCTCTTTCTGATCACTGAGAATCACCATGAAAGTCCACATGATACAACAACCTTAATACCATATTCTATGTGAAAGAAAGGACAAAACCCTTCTCCTTCATTCTGTGTCATTTTTTTAATTGTCTGGAGACAGAAGGATTTCAGGCTGCCTCTAGGTGTCAAATAATGGGCTACATGAAAATTGCTTATGCAGCTTCACCTTTATCTTTGTATCCTCAGACCTTAGACCCAGTTTATGCTGCAAGGCAAGGGAGGGCACAGCACTGTTCCGCACCACCCATCCTAGTCTCAGCCACCAGGTGTCAGCATCTAAAAACGTCCCCTTTTACCTTCTGCAAAAATAAATAAGTATCTATGCAAACCAATTACTTGAAGATCTGTTTACCAGTTCACCAGACACTCCCAGGCGAGCTTAAGTTTCATTTTCTTTTCTTTTTTCAGTTTCATTTTCTGCTGAAGGTAGTACACCTTATAGGTATAACCCCTGTAAATATGTGTTGATTGAATAAATGACAGAGTGAATGAAGAAATGATTGAGTGCACTGTGGTATCTCACTGGTTTTATTTTTATTCTCTGACTATCTCATCCATTGCTTAGAATTCAAGAATCCTAAGCAAGAGGCTGTATGAGTGAGTGAGCATTTGGATTGCAGAAAATAAATGTGAAAGCAGAACATCGAAAAATATATATATATATTCATGTTATATAAGAAAAAATGACTACAACCATTACCATTCATCATCACCAACATAACTGAGCAATAAAATCCTCTAACTTAAGCCAAGCATGTGCCTTGATTCTTTTTTCCCATTTCTAAATTTCAAACAGCTAAATGATTCTGAAGGAAATGCCTTAGCAAAGCATTACTTTTCTGTAGTAGAAAGAAAGGACGTTGCCTTCAGAGGCAACCATGCTGAACTGGCCTAGTGGAGGAGGGAATCTGTTTGTAGGCCAAAGGGGAGAAGAGTTTGGGAAGGCTCATAAAAGAAAGAAAACTATGAGAGGGCTAATGGTTGCCATCAGAATATAATTTGTGTGAGAAGAGCCAGATAACATATTAACCTTCCCCATAGACTCGTAAGCCATGGGTTTGACCATATGGAAGCTCACATTCACACTGAGTGAATGTAAATAAAGGTTTTCAACTCCAGTGCTATCAAAGCCATTTATGTTTCTGGCTCAGCAAGCCTTTCAATTCTTTCCTAGACATAGTTAGCATAAAAGGGCATCCCACTGTTTTCACTACATTTGGATGAAAAAAAAGTTATAACCTAATCCTTATTTGTTTTCTTCTAATAGGTTTTTGAAAGAGAAAACACATTTCCTGTGCTTTAGATTGCTCTTTCATGACTGAAATATAATAAAGAATCACCAATTGACAACTATTATACAAAGAAGAATGAAATGTCACATTTTCCTGGTTTCAACATTATCAATATTCCAAAAGAAATAAACATTTACAGTGAGTTCTATCTGTGAGGACATAGGAATCCAACAACAGTTTGTGATGGTTATTACATTCCAGCCTTTGGCCTTGAGGAGCGGCCTTACATATTTTGGAAATCAACAGGCTGCTGGTTCAAGTGGGAATGACTGCAGTGGCTTAATATACTGCCCGCCTTCTGAAATTTTAGTTTCATCTTTAGAATAAGCCAATACCTGCAATCTTTCAAAGTTAGCTTGTAATAAAATGTCTTCACGCTGCATGTAATCTATGCAAGAAATTTTGATTGCCACCAGGAGGGTAGGTTTATGGGTGTTTGTGCTTAATTTGATCAAAAATTAAGGATCACATATTATTCCCAACAGAAGACCTTAGCAAAAGATTTTAAATATGTAAAAACAAAAATTGGGGGCTGGGTACAGAAAAACAGTATAATATCTAGGTGTTATGTAAAAAAAAAGGGGGGTATTTGCCATTGTCCTTATGAATGCCAGTGGACATGGAATCAAGAGTTCCATTTTGAACTTATTAATATAGAAGGGAGACTATTGAACATCCAAGAGGAAGGATCAACTCACTAGCTCAAAGGGAAAGTTTCCACTGAGAGGGAGAACTGTCCACACATGCGCATGCTTTCACACATATACACACACATAAACACACATAACATAATCAGCATATAGATGCCTTTTAATACCATAGAATTAGATGAGATCAGATAATGATGTGTGTGGGTAGAGCAAAAATTCTGTTTGAGCCTGGGCCACACCAGCATGGAGAGATTTAGTAGAGAAGGCAGAGACTAGTGAATTCTATAGGAACCAAGAAAGAGACTAGTGAGTTATATAGGAACCAAGAAAATAAATAACTACTGATATGCAATGTAACTGTTTCACATTGTATGATTAACTTAACCAATCTTATTATTTTTATGTTTTGGAGTTATTTCATCCTAATCAAATGGTTCCATTAACCAAAGGAGTCATCATTTAAACATGGGTTTCTTTATACCAAGCCCAGTGTTTTTCTTTCCATGGATGCTAGGTCAAATTAGGACATAATTTGATTTTATTTGCTCTCTTGATATTATTATTATTTAAAATACGTTTTGAGACAAACATATTCCGCTATTACTGAAGGGTTCCTTGCATGACTAATTCTGTGATAAGCAAGTAAAGGGAAAGTTTCTAGAATATCTTTTATGCATTTAAAGTCAAATGGATAGTAGAGTATGTCTGCATATGGATTGGAGTTTGGATGAAAGTTTGAAGCCCTTTAATATAAATGCACACAAGCCAATTTTCAATAGAAGGACCATATTTATTATAAGGAGAAATCATAATTCAATGGAAAGAAACATTATTTCCCCAAAGAATTAGAGGCAAGAAAGGAAGAAAATCCATACACATGGCATGAATGATCAAGAATGCAATCTATTTCATTAGGAGAAAAAAAAAAGCAGGAAGTTACTTCTCAAAATTCTCTCATGACTTACTTATTTTATATCTAGAATTCATGTTTGTTTCTAAATCATTTAACAATTATTTGATTAGCTACAAAATAAACAAATAAGAGAAAAAGATATTGATTTGACTCACTGCTTCCTATAAACTTAGTTATTGTGGCATCATAAAAATACTTCAGGGACTTTTATAAAGTACTTCGCCAAAAATGGTTCAATGACAAATCTTCTTCATGTCTGTGTAATGCTTTCTGCTTAGCAGAGTGTTTCCACAATTAACTCCCTAACATTTGCTTCGTGATCATCTTTTGACTGTTAGTGGAGGTGTATTTATCTTCTTTTAATCTTGAGAAATGAACACTGAGATGCACTGATGCTAAATAAAATGCCCAGAATCGTAAGGAATATTGGGAGTAAAACAGGTATGGCAGAGAGGTGGTATCTTCTACACTATTGTGAGTCCTTTCTGAAAACAACCTCCTTCTACTCCCAGATTTGTCTGAAAAACTACAGCAGATTATATTAGAAACATCCACTTGTGTACTCAAATCCCTCATAAGCAAGCAAGGCTGGACCCTCCTTGCCTAAACTAGGTGTGAAGTAGCCAAGTGGCCAGTTTCTCACCATGTGCATGGCAAAGAGGGGTCCTACTTAGGAGTCACCATGAGGAAGAGAGATTTGGTTAGCATAAACAAATGAGGAGTTCTCCTAGCTTGTGATATGCTGTTTTCACAAATGGGTCCAGTGGGGTACTGGAACCAGCCCACAGATGGGGCACTGCCGTGTCCACCTTCAATGATGTCATGCTGATAGCTTGAAACCCACCACAGTGGGATTACTTACACCACAGAAATCTTCCGATGGTACCAATTGGGATCATTTGATTTGCTAACTATTATCAGCACACTACTGCACATGGCTCTTAATATTTGTAAATAACTAGCCATACTCTAAAGGGCGACCTACGGTCTCACTTTTGAATACCAGGAAATGTGGAAAATACAGAAATATAAAATTGAAAAAATGTTTTAAAAGCACATGCCGGGGCGCCTGGGTGGCGCAGTCGGTTAAGCGTCCGACTTCAGCCAGGTCACGATCTCGCGGTCCGTGAGTTCGAGCCCCGCGTCGGGCTCTGGGCTGATGGCTCAGAGCCTGGAGCCTGTTTCCGATTCTGTGTCTCCCTCTCTCTCTGCCCCTCCCCCGTTCATGCTCTGTCTCTCTCTGTCCCAAAAATAAATAAACGTTGAAAAAAAATAAAAGCACATGCCAAGACGATTATTCTGCATAACTATTTCTGCTTGCCCCTCTTGACTTACCTAGATTAAATGTAAAGGGTATAAGAGTTTAAAAAGATTAAAAGAATGTAAATTTTAGAACTTTCATAACACATTATTGAATATTCCCCAGAAATATGTGTGGGAAATTACATTTCTAGTATTAGTATATCAGAATATTTATTTGGCTTTTATTCTCTAAAATGTAACCACATTTCCTATCAAATTCCAGTAAAACTTGCTGAAAAATCTATCCTTTGTACTCATTTGAAATTCCGCTTTTATTAGAAACTAGAGTGTAGATACATACCTGGATCATTCTTGAGGCTTTTTTTTTTGTTTCTTCATGTGCCTGTGTGTATTACAATAGTAATCCCACCTTGTTTTATTTATTTCAAGTTTATGGACATAGTGGGGGTTTAGTTAATATTGCAAAATACACCATATGCTATAATATTAATACAATCACTTGGTATTTTCAAACTTTCTAGTGTTCTCAAGATACATGTTATTAGCTCAAAAGCCCATTTTAAAAAAAGGACTTTCAGGTGTCACAATTTCAAAATATGTTTAAAAATCTATTAAAGCATTGTTAATGCTTTGTTATATCAGAATAAGAAGTACATATTTAGAGCAAATATACTAATAACCATGATTCAGCATTAAAAACTGTGCATTTATCTGAACAGATGACAAAACCTTCTTCTAAGCAACTGGAAGTTATTCTCCTTATGTGCTGTGTTCTTATCAGGGTTACTTCTTTTTCCCCCCAAAGAGAGATGGAAAGTATATTTTCCTCTGTCTTGGAGATGTGAAAATGACAAGCAAAATACCAGCTGTATTTTTTTTCTGAATGTGTTTCATTGATCCTTTGGTTAAGAAAAGCTGAAAAGTAACTTTCCATCACATTTATCCCATGACACATAATTTTAACTGTGAGAATTAGCAACAGAATGAATGACAAATGATGGGAAGGGATTGACAGATGCTAGTAATTGTATGTGCTACCCTGGTTATTCCGTTCTGTCCAGATTTCTATATTTCATTTTGTCATCCTTCATGCATTAAGCTTACTCATCCATCTTGTAGAAAGATGGAAAATTGCATAAATGGGTTATTTGGTTGTATTACTACTGATAGAATAGGAATGAGCATTACCATCAAAAGTATATATTAGAGCTCATCAGAAGTGATATGGTCTGCAATACCCCATGTCTCACACAAAAGGTAGGATTTTCTTGGGCAGAGAGTGTTCCAAATACAGATGAAGAGTTCTTTCCTTCTGAAAATTTTAGACAATGGAAAAAGTAAATAGCAGGTCTACCTTCAGAAGAGTATGCATATGAAATATGGTCCATATTTTCTATATCATGCACTAGGGAGCTAAAACTTCTGAGAAACTTCTTTCCACTTAAGAATATTTAAAAAATTGGGGTGTCTGAGGGCCTCAGTCGGTTGAGCATCTGACTCTTGAATTCTTCTTAGGTCATGATCCCAGGGTGGTAGGGTGAAACCCACATCCAATTCCGCAATGAGCGTGGAGCCTGCTTAAGATTCAATCTCTCTCTCTCTCTCTTTCTCTCTCTCTCTCTCTCTCTCTCTCTCTCCCTCTCTCTCCCCCTCTGTCCCTCTCTCCTGATTGCACACTCTCTCTCTCTCAAATATTTTTTTTAATTTTAAAAAAGAATACTTTAAAAATTAACAAAACTAAGGAATTTATTGTGATCGGAAGCAGGAAAAACTAGCACTCCCTATTATAAAAACCTCATAAAATGAAGAAAATTGTAGCATGATATGGGACACTTTGTTATTAGAACTTTCAAGGCATTTAAACATTTACTCTATGATTCTAAGATTATAAAAATCATATCCTAATCAATGTCACTGATCTTACATCCCTCTCTTTGTCAGCTAGCAGTTTCTTTTCAACTCTTTTTATACACTAAAATTAGCTTATATCTCACCAGATATGTTTCCCATCCATCTCAGGGTGTCAAAACCAGATTTCCTTGTTTTAGTATCATAGAAAACATTCCCATTTTGCTCTGGTCAAAATGGTATGTACCTGTCAAATATTGGTGGGAAAAAAAAATCTCACACAATATGCTAGCTTACCTTTTAAAGAGAATGAAGGAAAAGGAAACAGAGTTAACCCTAGAAAACCTTTCCATTATACTTATTCCAGGATTTTATATGGCAAATATTTTTCATGAGAGGTGACATCATATATCAGGCACAAAGCTTGCCATCAGGGATTCCGAATGCTATGAGGTTAGGGACACCAGCAGTCTTACTTATGGATGTGCCTAGACTGCCATATGGCACATAGAAGGAGGTTAAAAAAGTATTCAGTGAATGGATGAAGTACCTATAATATATATAAGGCAGAGAGTGACAGGTGACTTTAAAGTGTCACTGATTAGGAGTGTGCGTATGACAGGAGGAAGAGACTGTCTCTGATGAAAGGCTTATAGTGGGTGTCAGCCAACTGACTCACCACATTACTTTCTCCCATCTCCTCATCCTCCTCAGTCCTCTGGCATCTCATTGGATGAGCAGATTTGACCAGGATTTTCAGGAAAGTACTATTAGGTCCCTCTTTCTCACGAAGACAAACTGTTTTGGGAAAACGGCAGTTGAGAATGGTTGAGTTTTTACCAGAGTGGCTGACTTTCTTGGAAAGTGCTGAAATAACAACCAGATTCTGTGCTGCATTGTAAATGGAGGCCATAAAATAAGAATGATAGTATCCCCCACAATAAAGGCTTCTGTTCCCCTGCAAGTCAATGAAACAGCATGATTTGTGGGATGAAATATAACACTATCACTATGATCATCAGTCCTCATTTTATAGAAAAGTAAATAACCATTAAAAAGTTTCCGTCACAATTTAAATCGTATTGATTTTTTGGCCTCTGTTTTATCCGTGTATTTCTGGAGGGGGAGGGGTGTTATTTTCTGTTCTCTTCTTGTTTGTTAATGGAACTTTGAAAAAATCCACAAATGAATGGTGGGATGTATTTGTAAATACATTTAAATACAGTTAATACAGTTAAACTCTGGCTCTGATGCTCTCAACTCCAAGCCCATTCCTTATTCTCTCTTTACCAGCCAGGCTTGGACTAATATTTCTCAAACGAGGGGTCACACTGATAGCTATTTCTTCCCTGAGATCAAAACTCTTACCCAAACCTGAGACTGGAGGCCTGCTACCATTCTGTTTGACTGACACCACAAATGCCAATTACCTGTCTGAATCTCTTCTAGTTTCTGTGATGCCATGATTGGCCTTCTTAATGACACTCAAGTGATACCCCTTATGGGACGTAGCACCTGTTAATCATCAGTCTGCCTCTCACTAAATGCCAGTCACCAAACTCAAGGGATCAGTGGTTGTCAAACTTCAGCCTACAGTAAGAATTGCCCGGGGAGCTTAACAGAGGTGCGCGTTCTGAGACTCCAACTGAGACGATCTGATCTGGGTAGGTTGGGCTGACAATGTACAGTTTTATCAAACACACAGGCTGTGCAGGCACAGATGATCCTCACAACAGACCGAGAACATTGCTGTTGCGAGTCTGTTTTATGAGTCTGGGAAGACTGCTCTCCGTGTGCTGCTGTTGTCCTCTCCTCTAGCATGAACCCCCACCTCAGAGTATTGCTCTTGTCTTTATCTCAGGAATCTTGGAATGTTTGAACCACCAAAGTACCTATCCACCCTCCCTTGCTGCTTTGTACTTCTTCTGTTCTGTAAACCCTGGAGATACTTAGAGTAGACGCATTGGTTCTAAAGAGCAACTAAATCAATGATCTTGAGACTTAAGTGGGCCTCCTTTACACCTTGATGGGAGCTCCACGGTGCTCTTGTCTCAGTCATTCAGTGAAACTGTGTAATTAATTGTAACTCAACTTCTCAACCTCTATCCATGACACTTTGGCATAATAAGCAAAATATATTATCAAACACCTTCCGATGAAATCAGCATATTCAGTTATAAAATAGAAATCTAATTACATTGCTACAGCTCTAGGCTGTGAGGTTTGGCTTTATATAACTTTTGGCAGAACATATGTGAAGATGGTGTGAAATTGCTTTAGGGTGTTTTTCTTTTATGAGAAATTACAGATTTCATAGTGCAAACCAATTATTTTTAGGAGTTATTCAGCTAAGGATAATAGTTATTCTATAACATTTTTTAACATTCTTATGATATGCCATAATATTGCTAACTTCATGTGACTTACGAATCAATAGCACACTTGTAGAGACCCAAACCAATGTGCTTATCATTTTAATAGGGAAGAAACCAACAAGGGGGGATTTGGGAATTTGCAACTGAATAAAAATTAGTGTTTTTTTCGTTATTTATAATACTGTTAGTTGTTATGAGTGCCAGAAGAAAAGACTTCAGAATTGAACAAAGTGAAATACATCGCTTTTGTAAGAAACTAAGTAGGCAGCACGATGTGTTTGTTGAATGTATACATTGGCTTCTCAGAGATTTTAAATATTCTATCAATTTTACCCAGTACACTTATTCACATTATGAGCGTATGAGTCCTAATTTGGGGAGCCATTTTAGAAGTCACAGAAGGAAGACTGTACTCTATATCAGGAGATTAAATGTTGAAGCTTTCTTTGAAACTCTTTTTAAGTAACCATGTACACATCATTTAACTCTGTGAGTTTCAGTTTCCTCCCCCTAAAATGAGTGAGTAGGACCGTGTGATCGCTAAAGTTGTTTCTGATTTGAAGTTACATGAAAGTTATCCAAAGTCCTAGCAGAATAGAGATATTTTGAAGAAGACACAGACCAGAAGAGATAGACTTGAGAATTTGGGTCAACTACTAATTTTCTCTAATTCTCAATTTCTTATCCAAAAAAAATAAATAAATAATAAAATAAAGATAGCATTTCAACTCTTATGGTAGTTGTGAGGTGTAACAAAGACAACACAGCTACAAACAAGTAGGACATGGTCTATAATATAGTTAGAGAATTCAGTAGGTGCTCAAACACCGTTACCAACGTCATCATCATTGTCATCACCATTATTACATTATTGCTGTTAGTATTTTTTATTATTTCATTGTTATGCCATTTCCTGACTGTTAGAAAATTTTGTTACTCTATGGAAACTTGCAAAGCTTAGCACAACATGTTATCTGTTTGTAGCTCTCTGCATGTCTACCTGAAAGGCTTAAAATTTCTTTATAGTTAGAGCTACACTTGCAACTTTTCTAAAGTTGTGTTTCTTGGAGGAAATCTAAGACATCTGCTTCTGGATTGAGGCAAATACTAAAAACATCTCTTTTCTTACATTTTTGCATCTCCATATCTGGCACCAGCTGGAAACTGGGGGACACGGAGGGGGCAGAAAATTTTTAAAAAATAATGAGAAAGAGAAAAAAAAAGTACCAGAACTTCATGATTGAAGAAGGGTTAGTTTACAGAATGACTGGGTGGGAAGCAAGGTATAGTACAACTCCTTCGGCCCCTGTCCCATCCTCACAAGAGACCAATTAGCTGTTTAGTGGACTGGTAATATAGAGAAAAATATCTTTAAAGAGGACCAAAAGCTGTTCCTTAAATATGTATCGAAGTTCTACAAAACCAGATTCTGTCAACTTTAACAGGTAAAATAGATAATAGCAAATCTTTGTAATGTACATAGATGAGAAGGAAACCCTTTGGGAGAGCAATAAGGGTGGCTGTCTCTTTATTTTGCAATTAGCAAAGGCTAATGGCTATATGGGAACTGATGGCTCCCTAGACACCAACAGGTGGAGCTAGATTTTGATTTAATATACTGACAACAAAATTATTAAATTGTAAGATATATATATATATATATATATATATATATATATATATGCCGCAAATGCATGAGCAGGGGATATACTTCAAGTGTTATGCTGAGCATAAGCCTTTGAACTCCAAAAGACTGGTCAGCAACCTAGACTGAGATATGGGTGGTTTCACAGGTAACAATCCTTACATGGTAGTATGGAGTTACCAAGCACAGCAGGCGCATCATTTATATTTTACTCTGTGCCTGTTCCTCTTTTCCCTCCACTCTATAAATTATCCCTCTCCTTCTTGCCCAACTCAAGAGAGAAGAATTAGCTATGGCAAAGGGGCTAAGGATTAAGAGAAAACTATTGAGGAAGACTAGGCTGGCTGTGGAAAGGTAATTACATCTGAAAGTTTAATCTGGAGATATATATATATCAAGTGGGAGAAGATGATGATGATCGATAGATAGACAGGCATAGAGGAACAGAGAGAGAGCACATGAAAGAGAAAAATGGGTTTTCATGGCCAGATTTGGTTTTCCTTTTAAAAAGAGTTCCCTGGGGCGCCTGGGTGGCGCAGTCGGTTAAGCGTCCGACTTCAGCCAGGTCACGATCTCGCGGTCCGTGAGTTCGAGCCCCGCGTCGGGCTCTGGGCTGATGGCTCAGAGCCTGGAGCCTGTTTCCGATTCTGTGTCTCCCTCTCTCTCTGCCCCTCCCCCGTTCATGCTCTGTCTCTCTCTGTCCCAAAAATAAATAAACGTTGAAAAAAAAAATTTAAAAAAAAAAAATAAAAAAAATAAAAAGAGTTCCCAGTGCTATTTTAATTTTCAATTACTTGATTGTCATTAGTGAATTCAAGTTTTTGCCCTATGAGCTGCATCTCTTTCTTATGTAAGTTTTGCGCAAACGAATACCCGCATATACATCAAAATATAACGACAGGTGGATGGTGTAACTGACATTTGACTTTCTTCATTTTCCTTACTTACATCTTTAATCTTTTAATCATCCCTTATTGCCTTTTTAATCAAATAAATAAATAAATAACAATGGCATGCCAGTCCTCAGTCAACATTCATTTGTCTTCACATTTGTTAAATAACTCTTAGGCATCAGGCACTGAGCTAGGTACTAGGAATAGAGATACAAATAAGACCTAGTGACTGTTCACTTAGAGTCCAGTATTCAGAGGGAGAATGTAATGAGTGTTATAATATCAGTATTTGCAATGTGTTATTTAAGAATCTGCTTCTCAAAGGAAGTGTAAGCCTTAAAAAACTAGTAGGAATTTTGCAAAAGTGTATATGTAGGAAGAATATTCTAAGAAGAGAAATTGTCATGGGCAAAGGCACAAGTTTTTGTAACCATGGCTATTTTGAGGAATTACAAGTTATTATTATTTGGGGGGGGGGGGAGGTATGGAACATAGCCTAAGTGATAGAAGGGATATTTGAGAAGATTAAAACAGGAAGTGTGCAGCAGGTCAAAAGGGCCCATGTCCACACCCCAACAATATTAAGGTCAAATTGTGTTCTATAGGGATTGAGGAGCTCCTGAATGGTCTTTTTTTTTTTTAATTTTTAATGTTTTTATTCATTTTTGAGAGACAGAGAGAGACAGCATGCATGAGCGGCGAAGGGGCAGAGAGAGTGGAACGCAGAATCAGAAGCAGGAAGCAGGCTCCAGGCTCTGAGCTGTCAGCACAGAGCCCGATGAGGGGTTCGAACTCATGAACAGTGAGATCGTGACCTGAGCCAAAGTGGGACAGTTAACTGAGCCACTAGGCACCCCTCCTGAATGGTCTTGTAATCAAAACTCCCACACTGAAGGGTAAAACCGATGAAGTTATGTAGAATGGATTGGTTGGTGGAATTACACTCACTGTTACCAGAAGCTGAATCGACAAAGACTATGCAAGTAGAGAGGAATCGAGCAGGGATATTGAAGGGATAAAATCTGGAAAACTTTCTGACTAATTGAAGTTGGAGCATGACTTGGAAGAAAATGTCTGAAATCAGTTCCTTATTACTGATTTGGATGAACAGGCAGATAGTTGTGCTTCTCCTGAGAATGAATAAAAAAATGTAAGAAGCGGCACGCATTCTGACAGGAGAGAGACATACTAGGGTAAAATAGATAAAGGCACCTAGAAGACGGTAAAACATGTGGGTCAGGTCTGATAGAAACTTAAGGGCCAGTTAATTCATTTACAAATTTATTTATATGATAAATAGGTAAGTTGGTATGTGGAAAAGCCAAAAATATGTATGTCTTATTATGCCAGTAAAAACATGCATGTTAGAAAAAAAATTGGGAAGGCTGAGTAGGTGTATTGGGAGGATATTTAAGGACCCAGATAAAAAAGAAGCCAGTGAAGGCTACCTGAAAAGTCATCAAGGAAATGAGAGGAAAACCAGCAGAGACTATTATTAAGGATCCCCAAAGAAGATTAATCAACAGTGTCAAACACTATAAAATGTTATATGAGAATTGAAAAAAAATTACAGTGTTATGTTGGAAATGGTAATTAGATTGTCATTGAAAGCATGACATTGCTATTTTCTGTAGAGCCAATTTGATGGGAAAAGATTGTAGTGAGATAGAGAAGTAAATGAAAGATGAGAAAATGGCAACATTTCCAAGAAAATTAGTTACAAAGGAAGGAGAAAGAGAAAAACAGTTTCAGGAAGAAGGTACACAGTTGAGGGGTTTTCTTGTTGCTGTGTGTTTGCAACAAAGAAATTGTTTGCTTTGTTTTTTAGATGTGGATGAGGTTTAAGCATGTTTGGAAGCTCCTGAAAAGAATACAGTGATTTTTCCTTTTCATTACCAGTTGAGCCACAAATATGCTGGCAGAATCTCAAAACACATGAGCATGGTCATGAAAACTAGGGCCTACACTTACCTCTTGAGTTGCTTCTGGGAAACCACTTTACATTTTTTTTTAAGTTTATTTATTTATTTTGAGAGAGAGAGAGTGTTTGAGAGAGGGGCAGATTGAAAGGGAGAGAATCCCAAGCAGGGTCTGTGTTGTCAGTGCAGAACCCTATGCGGGTTCCCAGGAACCATGAGGTCAAGACCTGAGCAGAGATCAAGACCTCAGCCAGAGTTGGATACTTAACCAACTGAGCCACCCAGGCACTCATAGTTTGATTTTAAAGCTAGGCTGTGGGTGTCTGACTCCAGCCATACCTAAGAACAAAGTATGGTGGGCTATACAAAAGCAATTTTAGATACTGTTTCTATTTTACTTAGTACCTTTGTATTTGTACAGATAATTTATTATTGTCCTAAATGAGCAAGAATAATTCATGTAATAATGATATTTTATCAAATATTTTTGCTTGCACAAATTTGTTTCCGGTGTGATGCATTTAGTTATGACATATTACAGTATTTGTTTGAAATGCTTAACACAATATTTAAATGGTAAGGTCAAGCATTACGCCAGTGTAAACTCAAATACAAGAAAGCCAAGTCAGTTGTGAATGATTTTTTGATTTGCAAACTGTGGTAATTCTAAGAGTTAAGTATGCAAATATGCATTTACTTCAGGTCCTAAAACACAAAAACAGTTTTCATTACATAGCCCTAAGGTAAATGTTTAGAAATTAAACATACTTATTCTCAGATCATATATCAATTCATATGATCATATGATTTTTTTTCTTCTGTATTCTGTTGATGTGCTGGA
Source organism: Leopardus geoffroyi (assembly GCF_018350155.1). Lineage (NCBI taxonomy): Eukaryota > Metazoa > Chordata > Mammalia > Carnivora > Felidae > Leopardus > Leopardus geoffroyi. The sequence continues at coordinate 92,884,180 of NC_059336.1, read as the reverse complement.
TTGCATTAATTGATTTTTGAGTCTTGAACTAGTTTTGCACAGCTGAAATTTATTCCCCTTCGGGATGGTGTATAGTTCTTTTTATATAGTGGTAAATTTGATTTGCTGATATTTTATTGAGCATTTTTGCCTCTTTGTTCATGAGATATATTGGTCTGTAATTTTCTTTTCCTTCTTAATAATATATTTATTTGGTTTGGGTGTGAGGATAATATTGGTCTCATAGAATGCACTAGGAAGAGGTCCTCTGCTTCTGTTTTCTGAAATAGATTGTGGAGACATGATATCATATTTTCCTTATGTTTATAGAGTTCATCAAATGAAACCATCTGAGCCTAATGGAAGGTTATTAATTATCAAATCAATTTCTTTTATAGACATAGGCCTATTCTCCTTGTTTGAGTTTTAGTTCTTTGTATCTCTCAAGTAATTGATTCACTTAATCTAAATTATCTAATTCATGGGTATAAAGTCATTCATAATATCTCTTTATTATATTCTGAAAGCCCCTGGGATTAGAAGTGAGGACCCCTTTTCCATTTCTTAGCATTGGTAATTTCTGTCTTCTCTCCTTTTCTTCTTGGTTAGCCTGGTTAAAGATATATCAATTTTATGGATCTTCTCAAAGAGCTAGCTTTTGGTTTCATCGACTTTCTCTCTTGTTTTCTTGTATTCAATTCCATGAATTTCTGTTCTAGTTTTTGTTACTCACTTTCTTTTCAATTTAAGCTCAAGTTGCTCTTCTTTCTTGAATGTCCTAGGTTAGAAACATGGTTTATCAATTTTATATCTTTCTTCTTTTTCAATATTTGCATTACTCAGACCATTCTAAACGCATACTTTTCTTTCAGCTTTCTTTTTAATATGAAATTTATTGTCAAATTGGTTTACATACAACACCCAGTGCTCATCCCAACAGTTGCCCTCAGTTTTCAACATATCAAACAATTTAAACATAAGGAGAGCAGTACAGATGCCTGGAACATTATTGAGTTTGACTTAGGCACAGGGAAAAAATATTGCTGAATTTTGACACTTGTTGGAGGGTGGTACAGAAATATCAGAGGGAAACTTCAAATGTTCTGACTTTGGGTATTATAGCATATTATATTATGGTAGATCTAGAATTTATCATAAAGTTATTTCCTCCAAATATCTCATATATCGTCAGGAAACATACTAGAGAACAACTAATAAAATGTAAATATATGCCTAGCTGGATTGTATATTGCTTAAAATGTTCCTATCCCCAGTCTACCTCCAAGTAAGTTGAACTGTTCTGGTCACAGCTGTAGGCATTCATGTTGTTTGGCTTATAGGGTTTATTTTTTCATTCCACATCAATTCTGTCCACTTCCATGAAATTTTATCTGATATCCATTGACTAAAATTATTTCCCTTATTCAAAATGCTTTTGGATTTTACCAGTACTCATGAGTACCTCCTTGTGTTATGTCTGAAATATGGAAAAGCTATGTCAACTAGTCATGTAAAATTCTAAGGCTTTAGAAACATAAAACTAAATTTCTCCACCTCACCTTTCTCCTCCTCCTCCTCAAAACATGACAGTTCATTTTAGAAATATGATTTTGACTTTATGGCTTAGTCAATACTTAAAACATGCCTTCTAATTTCATAGGAAAAACATGAAATTCATTGTTCATTTGAATTTCTTGGATTATTTGTGAATCAAAATGTTTTTTCAAAGTGTTCTTGGCCATGTGTGTTTATTTTCTTTGTTGCCAGATCATGTTATTTGCCCATTTTCCAATGAGGGATGCATTTTAATTAATTAAGATATCAATAATTTTTTTTCAGATTTTCTCCACATTTTCAGGGTAGGTGCAGTTGTGGGTGTGGATCTTCGGGTATATGTTTTCTTTTCTTCCCTCTCCTTCCCAAAATATACACTTCTGTCTTTATTGTGGTGATTTGCATTAGCCATGATTTCCAGAGCAGTGATTAATGAAACCAAAGATCACAATATCCTTGACTTAAGAAGAAAGTGTCTGGGGTTTTACTATTTAACTTAATGTTGACACCTGGTTTGTATCATACATAATTGTTCTTTCAATTACACTTTGAAAATCGACTTTTAGTAATAATTATTCTTTCAGGAATAATAATTGAATTTTTA